>NC_056747.1:1161593674-1161796174 GCF_019279795.1 Protopterus annectens | reverse complement strand
AGTTGTCTGTTTCTATGAGGTCCTTTTGGAGGATGCTTGTGTCGGCTGGAGAGTCGATTATGGCGCCCAGTTTACAGTCATCTGCGAACTTGGTCAGCCACAGTCCTTCCGTGTTGGCCTGTACCTCCGAGAAATATATACCGAACAAGTGCATATATGTAATTATTTATGTGTGTGTATTATATGTAATGCACCTGAGAATATGTACACACAGACACTCCAGTATGCTTTATTTTACTTGTTAATTCATTAAGCAACAAGTATATATTTAAAATGACTGCAAGATTATGCATCAAAACTCTTGCATGAAGAACCCGCTAAGCACAAATATAGAATAGTGACAACAAACAAAACAAATGTTTTTCCATTCACACTTGATTGAAAAACAGTAGATGTGTGGCTTTTAGCCTTGCTGAACAGAAGAGAAGTGTTATCATAGAACAACTATGCTTCATATTTCTTAAAGCAGATGTCTCATGTAACTGTAATACAGAATTAGAAATTTTCTGATGGAGCACATTATAATTTAATCCAACTAAAAAATAATTGATATGCAGAACAATAGACTGCATTAGAAGCTTTGTACGGATCACAGACGTGTGATGTTTTGTTAGTCATAAAACATAAGATGGCATGATGTGAAACTGTAATCTTGGTAATACAACTCATGTTACTTGCTGAATAAAATAGGTTGACCATCAAAAGTAAATGAGAAAAGCATTACCTGGCATTGATTTTGTTTTAGTAGCAGTACTTTTCATAGTGAAATGTAACTGTGCTAACTAACCTATTAGAAATCAAAGAACATATACTATTTATGTGCTTTTTAAAAGACTGTAATATCCAATGTAAGCCCTAAATATACAGTCAGTGATTTGAAGATTATATATGATTAAGTGGTCAGTAGGTGGATCTTAGAAAAATTGTATCACTTTTGTATTGATGGAGTTAATATGCATATTATACACAAGAGACTGAGTTTTGCAGCTGTAAAAAGCGTACTGCAAAGTTCACAGTGTGACCAGCTTTCTTATCCTTCCAAGAGAACAGAATAACATTGTGATCTGTGTAAAATAACAAATTTTAATCCAGTGTAACATGTTTCGGCATTCATTGATATCAAAAAGAAAAAAAGGACTCAAGAAAGAGCCCTGAGAAGTAGAAGAAAATTAGAAGAGCAGTTATCTGTTTTATTGCAACAGTGTCTTTTAGAGAGAGAAGAACTTTATTTGATAGCATCTCTACCAATGCCCAAGTTAAACAAACAAGTTTGATTTTCCCTTTGAATTACCATATTGAAAGTTTTTGGTAAGTACATAAACAAACCTAAGCAATGTTTAGATGAATCATAGGTATGATGATTCTAAGTTTAACCTAGGCAGAAAGGATAGAATGCTGTCAATAAAAAACAGTATTGAAAATGTCAAGTCAGTCAACTGGGTAGCAACCAACTTTTATTGTTTTTTTTTAATTAGTGGACAGAAGAGCTATGAGATGACAGTTTTTCACAAAGCCTTTCTCGTCTTTCGTAAGTATAGGAATCAGAATTGTCTTTTTCCAGTCACCAGGAACACAGCAGTGTTATAAAGTGGACTTACACTGGGGTTATTATGTATACCCCTGCTTGATTTGGAAGTTGAGCACTGTTAAGTGGTCTTAAAGAGTAACAAGAACTTTTAAATGTGTCTACCTAAACGTTTATTTGGCTAGGCCTCTTACGTTCCCTGTGACCATTTGCCTATTAGTGTTCCTATGTATAAAAGGCCATACTTAATAATTGTCTGCCAGCTTAACAGAGCAAAGATCTTTATCACCCTGTCCATGCGAACCACCTGTTGGTTATAGAGCTGCTTATCGGATCCAGTCCAGCCTAGCTAGTACTCTCTGCCTGAAGCTACTGTAAGATCATTTCACTCCCATAATTCTCTGGATCTAATTCTGCTCAGACATTGTTTGCCACCTTTAGCACTCAGATGAATGATTTGGTGACAGTCAAGTGCTCCTTATATATTTTTTTGTCTTTTTCTTGTAAAACTTCAACCTCTTTCAACTATTTTGACTAAATTATAGCAGCTTCTTTAGGATTCTTTTCTTTAACGTCGTACTGTTGCTATAATTCTTTTAAGCTTAACTTCTTTCTTGTTTCTCCCACGTCATTCAGATGACAGGCCTAGTGATCTCTTATTGTTTAGCATAAAAAAAAGTAATATACATATCGTTGCCATATATCTATTTGGTATAGAGCAGTAAGTGTGCTTTCTACATATTATCCATACTCAGAATCCTACTGACTGCTAAGAGGTGGCATATTTCTGGCATACAAGGCATCCTCCGACCCAATACTGATGGATTTACTACACATCAGCAAATCAGTTGACATCAGAAATATTTGGTCTAGGAATCTAAACCTCTTCTGCAACATCAACAGAATGGTTTGGAAGCTCAGGTATGTCTTACAGAGGATACTGCTGCTCTGTAACAAACTCCCCATCCACAAAAAACAAAGTTCATCCCTGTCAATGTTTAAGTGCAACTTGTATCTGTAGATGGGAAACAGAAAATGTGCCCCAGGACTGTCCCCTTGTACTACTAATGGACAGAGTCGGCTACTAAATGCTTTATCATATGCATGGGTCCCCTCAAATTATTTATGGAGTGATCCCAGTTATCCTTATTCAGGTTATTATATAAATCTGATGTTGTCAATTTTCATTCATCCTTCAACATTTGGGTTCAGATCCAGTCCTTGGACCCAACTCAGCCATTCTGTTAGCTTGTGGCCACTAAAAAGCTCTCAAGCCCCTCTCTTTCCCCATAATACACCACCCACTAACATACCTCAGATTTTTTTTGCCACTTTCGCGTTTGGATGTGGTCGCTTTGAGCTCTTGAACATTTTGAGTAGAGTTGGGAGATAAGTTTATTCTTTTTGTTATTCCATATAAAATCTTAATTTTTTTAAATTATTTCTTATCACCAGTTTCTCCCTTTTTCCACTTTTTTAGTGTAGTCTTTTTACCATAGTTGGTAAGCTCTTTTTCCCTCTCCCTCTTACATGGTTTTAGTGCAATTCTGGTTACCATTGCTGGTACTTTTCTCTTTTGATAGTTGTTAGTGAAAAAAAAAATCTTTCTGCTGTTTTTTTCTTTTATTATTTCAAAATCTCTGAAAAGGGTCCATTTGGCTTTAAAAAGTGTCAGAAATGTGGCCACAAGTTTCCTCTTTCTGATGCTCATGCTTTGTGTGTCTACTGTTTGGGCCCAGGCTATTTGCAGGTATATTGCTCCATCTACAAGGCCTTCAACCAGCAAGTTATCATGGATAGAAAAAATAAATTAATTCTGAAAGCACTGATACCTTCTTCCTTTTCAGAGGCTATTTCTGGGGCTCAAACCCCCCCCCCCCAACTTAAGCCTAAGGAGCCTTCGACTCAGTCTTCAAGGCCTTCCGGATCCTTGAATCCGTTATCAGATCCTACCACAGCACTACCTTGAGAAAACTACAGAAAGTCAGAGCTGAAAGCAGCTACAGCTCAGCCGGTGCCACAGTCGACTATGGCTTCCTTAGATCCTAGCTTTTCAGATCCAAAGCCTTTGCCCAGGACCAGGTATTCTCCCTCTATTGACCCAGTACTGTCTAGAGCACCATCCCCCTGTCTTGAGTCCCACCGGCACTCTAGAGCCCCATCAGTAACTTCTTCTCATTCTTCCAGAAGTCTGATTGAGGCTGATGTGGACAGAATATTG
Organism: Protopterus annectens; assembly: GCF_019279795.1. Classification (NCBI taxonomy): domain Eukaryota; kingdom Metazoa; phylum Chordata; order Ceratodontiformes; family Protopteridae; genus Protopterus; species Protopterus annectens. Next base: position 1,161,792,428 of record NC_056747.1, on the reverse strand, counting down.
AGGAAATTGCTCTTGGCACAGATACAGATGGGAGTTCTCCTGGTTCCTACTCCTTCAGGTCAGGAAACCCTTTTTTGTAGTACTCCACTAGTCTCCGCTCCTACTCCAACCTGACCTATCATTTCAAAGCCCTTGGATCCAAGTCTCCCGGGACCATCTGGATCTGATCCAAAGACTTTAGTAATTTCAGCTCCAAGGCTGTCTCTGAGTGCACGGGCTCTGATAGTTTCAGAGCTGTATGACACTTAGAGCCAAAGTGTTCCTGTCTAATGTAAGATGTTAGAGTTGACTCCAAAGTTGTCGGAGCCATCTCTTCCCCTTGGAGCCTTAGCATTCCATAGCTTGAGTCCGACCTGTATCCCAGCTGGACTGCCTTTGGGTATGGGGAGACGATGCGATGGAAGGATGGCTTCTCGGCTTTGTAGGCTTCCTTCTCCCCAGAGAGGTCTGCCTTTGAGGTGATGGAGAGAGTGTTCTCTGCTTCTGCAGGATAGACAGTCCCTACCCCCTCGGATCTCCCCTCTGGTTCCCGTGTGTCTCTGCACGTTGAATCTGAGCATTCTACTCCACAAGGGCAGCCAGCCCAAAGTCCCCAGGTTACCCAGCAGGGTATTACTGTCTCATCCGATACTTCTCTGGAGCATCCCACCAAAGTCCTTAGGAAGAGGAAGTGCAAGAGGAGGCCCTTGAACTCCACTCAGCAGTCCGATACCAACTATACTAATTGTGATGAAGGAGGAGGGTACCCAAGATCACCACCTGAGGACATCTCATTCTTAGACATCTTTGAGATTCTTAAGCAGAGGGGTGGTTGGTCTACTGATAACCTTTCCCCAGAGGAATCGGTATTTCTGGAGGACTTTGGCTCTGGCCCGTCTACCTCCTGGGTAACTCCACCCACCAACAAGCTCATCGACTTTATCACTAGGTGGGCAGGGAAGTAGGCAGACACAGTTGAGCCATTCCCCAAATGGCAACATTGGATTCTGGCACCACCTGTAGGAACGGGGTTTTGGAACAAGGGAGTGCCCATAGATGCTATGGTTGTGGCGGTGGCCACCAAGAAGGAAACTGCAGAGCAAAGTTCCTTTGTACATTCCCCTAGCGGGGAGTCTAGGGCTTTGGACAGATTTGAGAAGCATGTGTATACTTCAGCAACCTTTGCCTTCAGATCACTGAACTATTTGGCACACTTTACAAGATGACAAAGGGACTTGATAAAGGAGCTGTCAAAATCCCTTTCTGGAACCACTACTGCTGAGACTCAGACTTCTGTGCCTCACAGTTGGTGACCCTACAATCCATTTCTAATTCATTCATGGGGCTTATCTCTCATGCAGCTGAAGGTACCTCATGGGCAGCGGGTTTGGGCATTACCATTAGGAGACATGTCTGGATTCACTTGTGTGATTTTGTTGAGCCCTTCAAGTCCTCGTTTGTTAGTGTGCCTTTTGATGGCAGTTCAGTGTTTGGCATTATGGTAAAGAACAGACTCTCCAGGTGTGAGCAAGATGGAAAGATCGTTTATGCAGTGGGCGTATGTTTTTCAACCCCTCAAGGAACCTTCTGTAGGAATCAGTGAGGTGATCCAAAGGTGTGGTTCAGAAACTCCCAGGGTCCTTTCCAAGATCCATGTGGAGATAGTTCCACCAGAGGCAAGGGGGGGGGGTTAAATGGAAGATGCCACCCACGTGGCAGAGAAGGCCTGCAGAACCAAGAGTCTAGAGATTCCTTCTCTGACAGACCCTACCATTGCTCCTGAAAGGAAGCATGATTGTCCCCTTCTGTAGGCAATTGGAGGTTGTTTATCCTTGTGCTAGAGAGCCTGGCTAGACATCACAAAACATATGTGGGTGCAGAGGATTATTTCCAGAGGTGATGTTATTTATTCCCTTTTCCTTTCCTTCTCCATCTGTATGCAAATTTTCCGATATTCCATACAGTCAGAGGAAAGCAGCAGCACTAGAAATACAAAAGCTGCTAGAAAAAAAGAGTCAACCAAGAGGTCCCAGCATACCAGGTAGAATCTGGAACTTAATCAAGATTCTTTGTACTGCCAAAGAAAATGGGATTGGAGACCAGTTTTGGATCTCAGCAACTTGGCCAAGTCAGTTCAACACGCAAAGTTTTGGATGGTCACGGTTCAGTCCATTTTGCCCTTTTTGTGCAAAGACAACTAGATGTGCTCGATAGACCATCAAGATGCGTGCTATCACATAAAAATGAACAGACATTCCAGAAGGTATCTACACTTCCAGCTAGGAGTCAGTCATTACTAGTTCAGAGCACTACTCTTTGGCCTCACCACAGCCCCCAGGATGTTCACCAAATGCATGGCAGTGGTAGCAGCTCACTTCAGACTGCAGGGATTCAGAGTGTTTCTGTATTTGAACGACTGGCTTATTACCACCTTGACCAAGCATCTACTAATAAGAGTGTGAGATCAGATACTCCAGACTTGCTCCCATCTGGGTATAACCACAAATTACAACAAATCTGAGTTAGAACCATCTCAGACATTGGAATTCATAGGAGCAATTTTCAACATGGTATCAGTGACAGCTTCTCTTCCTCTCTCAAGCATAGAAACTGTCAGATGAATAATTCACAGTACCACAATCTCAGTCCGATTGATTCTACAATCCTTGGGATTAATGTCGGCAGCTATAGTCCTAGTTCCTCTAGTAAGATTTTATATGAGAATTCTTCAGTGGATGTTAGCAACACATGGTCTATTCTTTACCAACATGTCAGTCCAAATAACAGTCTCTTTGGCATGCAGGATATACCTTTAGTCGTGGATTCAATCAGATCAGGTTCTACAAGTCTGTCCTTTCATTCTCCCTCAGCCCAAGGCCACAGTGACCATGGATGCATCCCAGATTGGGTGGGTGGAGTACTTCATAGGTTTCATAGGTTCATAGGTTGGTACTACGCTATCGGCCCTAGGGCCTATGCAAGCCTAGCCATAACAATTCCCTGGCTATTTCCTCCCACAATATTTACTTCTCCAGGCGACTGACATGATCCCTGGGGTGAATTTCCTATCTGCCATCCAATCATCAAGGTTCCTTTTGAAGAGGGCCAAAGAGGCACTCTGCTTGATATGTATGGGCAGTCTATTCCAGAGTATGGGGAGTCTCTGGGTCAGGAACCTATCCCTCCAGCATGTTTTGTTCATTTTGATGACAAGATTTAGATCCCTGGAGTGTGTGGCCCTGAGGGATTGGGATTTCTTTAATTGGAGCATGTCCAACAGCTCAGGGTTTGACATGGCCTTGTATGTTAAGCAGAGATCACCTCTGAGTAGACGATATGCCACAGAGTATAGCTGGAGTTTTTTTTAGATGGTCAGTATATGGCATCTGCTTCAGGCCTGTGATTCTTTTAGTGAGGTATTTCTGTGGCCTTTCAAGCTGTTGCAGATGTCTTGTGAGGTACATACCAAACGGGGCATTATACTCTGTAATGGGTCTAATGAGGGATGAGTACAGTGGGACAATTACCTCCTTTTTTCTGGATGAAAAGTCCTTAATGATGAGGTGTGCCACATAGAAGGATTTCCTGACTGTTGTGGCAATGTGGTTATCGAAAGTGAGACCACTGTCCACCTGTGTTCCTAAGTCTCTCATCACACTTTCGTTGTTTAGTGTCCTGCCACCTATGTGGTAATTCATGGGTACGCGTTTTTTTCCAAAGGGGATAACTATACATTTATTGGCATTAAGCTTGAGCCCATGACTCTGGCACCAGGCATCTGTTTCTGTAAGGCCCTTTTGTAGACCATCCACATCATTAGGGGATTCAATAATGACTCCCAGTTTGCAGTCATCTGCGATCTTTGTTAGCCAGAGTCCCTTAGTGTTGGCCTGTACTTCAGAGAAGTAGATGCCAAACAAGAGTGGTCCCAGGACTGAACCGTGAGGTACTCCACTTGTCATTTGTCTGGATATGGATTTGGAGTCGGCTACTTTTACTGTCTGGGTTCTGTCACTAAGCCAGTTAGCAACCCATCGAGTGACGTAGGGATTTATGCCCAGCTTAGTAAGTTTATCTATGATTCCATAGTGGTGGATGGTGTCGAAGGCCTTGGCAAGGTCCAGATAGGCTGTGTGGACTGCCTTACCCTCGTCGACAGCACTGGAGACTGATTCGAAGAAGTAAATCAGATTCAGGAGACAAGATCGGCCCTTCACAAACCCAAACTGGGTGGGGTGTAGTGTTTGAAGGTTGCCAATGTCTTTGTTTATAAGTTCCATGATAATGCGTTCCATGCCCTTGCAAATCAGGCTTGTCAGACTGATGGGACGGTAATTCTCGGGATCCAAGGTGGATCCTCCCTTGTGGAGCAGGATAACTGTAGCTGTGCGCCACTCAGTGGGCACGAAGCCTGAGGTGAGGCTATGATTAAACATGACACTTAGGTGAGGTGCCAGTTCATTTTGTAGTTCATGTAGTGCACAGCCTGGGATGTTATCTGGTCCCATGGATGCTGTATTCTTAGCTTTGGAGAGTGCGTTTTCTACCTGTGTGGCCGTGATTATCGGAATTTGGCAATCTTTTGGTATTGAGATGGGCCCTTTAGGGGGTGAGAGTGGGGTGAAGTTGGCACTAAATTGATCTGCCAGGATATTGGCAATATCCTTGGGATCAGTATATTTAATGCCATTCTGTTGTAACTCAGAGCAGATCTGAGCATTGCCATTTAGATTTTTGACATAACTATAGAATGCCTTGTGATTGTCTTTGGAATCTTTGGGAATTTTATTTTCGTAACTAGCTTTTGAGGATTTTATGAGGGATCTCAGCTTCTTACTGAAGCTGGTGAGGGAGTTTTTGCATCCTGGGATATTCCTCTTTTTTGCAACAGTTTCTTCCTTCTGTTGTATAGTTTGTTTATAGCAGGGGACAACCAGATTGGCTTCCTTTTTTTGGAGAAGAGCATCTTGGTTCTATTTGGGATGGCACGATTCATACACTTCCTGGGGAAAGCAGCCCAAGGCACATGGTCCTCCAAAGAAACCACCATGCATATCAATGTCCTGGAAATGAGAGCAGTGCTGTTAATGTTGCAGGGCTTCCAAAACTCTCTCACTTTCTGGACATTTGCGATTCAGACAGATAATATGTTAGTATTCAGACAGATAATATGTTAGTAGTTTGATACACCAACAAACGAGGAGGAACCAGATCTTACCCTGTATGATGAGAAGCCATCATAGTGTGGCAATGGACGATCTCTTCCAAGCATTTTCTGATAGCAACATACATTCCAAGGAAGTCCAACGTGATAACAGACAAATTGAGCAGGTCCACTCTCTTATCTCAAGAGTGGTCTCTCAGCATGAATGTGGCAGAGATGATTTTTCAGCAGTGGGGCCAGCCTTGCTGCAATTTCTTTGCATCTCCCCTAAACAACAAGTTCAGCAGCAGCTTTGCCATAATCACCCCACCATAGGAATCACTGAGGGATGCTCTACTACACGCTTGCCCCCCCCCACTCTCCAACTCCCTAGATCTCCAAATTTCTGCAGAAAGCTTTCCGGTTGAAGAGCGGAGTCATCCTCATTGCACCTTACTGGCCTTCACAGATTTGGTTCCCTTTTCTTTGACCTCATCTAATTTATCTACCTTGGATTCTGGATCTGATTCCAGACCTCCTGTCTCACCCAACAGGCATGATTCACCCAGGTATTTCAAACCTAAAGCTGACAGCTTGGTTTCTCCAATTTCTTTAATAGCCATACAACCTATGCTCTCGTCCTGTCCATCATATAATTTTATCTTCTCATAAAGCTTCTACAAGAAACCTTTATAGAAGTATATGGAAGAAGTTTATTTTTTTTGATATTTCAGAAATATATTGACCCATTTTCAGTACCTGTACAAAGTGTCCTTGATTTTTTGGCAACAATTTCAATGAAGGAGCTAGCTCCTTAACCATTAGAGTTCAATTAGCAGCTATCTCTAATTTTCACTTTGGATATGAGAACTCCATCCTGGATTCATTTTAACTTTGTAAGGCCTTCCTGAGAGGTACCTTTCTTTTGAGACCTCTTTATAAAGATTCAGCTCCTTCATGGGACTTAAAATTGGTACTGCAGGCCTTAATTCATTCCCCTTTTGAACCAGCAGCAAAATGCGATCTAAAGTTTCTGACCTGGAACACTATATTTTTGGTAGCCATCACTTCTGCTAGAATTATTTCAGAACTTCAAGCACTGTCTTCTAAACCTCCCTACTTGATTTTTCACAGGGATAAAGTAGCATTGCAAACCACTCCTTTTTTCCTTCCTGAGTTGGTGTCAGAACCTAACATCAGCCAGTCAGTTAGTCTGCCAGTTTTCTTTCCTACCTTTGCAAAGGTGAATATATGTTGCACTTATTGGATGTTCACAGACAGTTACATTTTTTCCTTACATAAAACAAAAGAAATTAGAAAGATGGATTGATTATTTGCCTCCTTTGCAGATTCTAAGTTGGGTAAATCAGTTGCAAAGGTAACTTCACCCAGATGGCTGACAGATTGTATATCATTTGTCTGCAACAAGTTGGGACTGTTCTTGCTGGACCCTTTAAGGGCCCATTCAACTAGGTCCATGGCAACTTCTTAAGTGTTTCTATCTAGGGCTTCCATGGATGACATATGTGTGACTGCAACTTGGGCCAATCCTCATACCTTTATTAATCATTACGAACTGGATCTGGTCTCGAGGGGAAGAGCAGCCTTTGGCTCAACTGTGCTCAGGAATATTCTTCCTTGGAGTCCACCTAGAATTTTAGTTAGCTTGGGACTCTGTCCCAACTGTTGAAAAATGAATGATAATATTCCATCTGTGTTGTCCATTGTCATTTTTCCTCAACTCTCCTCCCACCAACCCCCAACTTCCTTAACAGTTGATTTCTGGAAGAACGAGAACTTATAAGGACACCACTGTTCCTTATGTTGAGCTCCAGATAATGTTTTTGCTACCAGGGATATTATGATAATATTTCCTACATTATGTTAACCAGCAAGCAAGATCTGAGGTATGTTACGGGTTGCTGCATTATGGGTAAGGGAGGAACTTGAGAGCTTTTTAGTGGCCATGAGCTAAAATAACATCCATGTTGATCCGAGGGTCAGCTCTGAACACAACTGCTGAGGAAGAATGAAAATGGACAACACAGGTAGAACATTATGGTGAGTACATAGCTTTTTATTTTTTATCACCCATGGGATGGGTAAAGCTAGTCTCTAACCAAATGGGATAGGATAATTTGAGCACAAAAAAAAAGAAAATTGTCTAGGCTTAAAATTGCCCACAGGGGCAGATAGCCAAGTACTTACCTATAAAACTATTTTTGTACTATCAGTGCTGCTGTTACCGTTTACTCTGATCATTTTCATATTTGTTAACTATATTGTTTCTCAGTCTGTTTTATTGTATTAAATAATTTCTCTAAGCAGTGTTTTGTAAGTAACAGGTCTAGCTTTTGTCATGGATAAACAAGATGAACCTGAAAAGAGCTTTCAGGAGTGCACAAAGTGTGGCCATAAGATCCTACCACATGAACCCCACAATCTCTGCTTGGTGTGCCCTGGGGCCAGAACACCTTAATGCATATTGCTCCATATGTATAGTCTGAGTTCCTATTAGATGACCGAAGGCTCATTCAATAGAATGCGTCTTGGTCAAACTTAAAACAACGAAAAGGCAAAATAACGAAGCGGCTTTTAAGCGAATTCTTTCCCAGGGAAGGAATTTGCTTGGCCGCTTCTGTTACTTTGCCGTTTTCGGCACTGTAGTGCGATCTCGAAGTTGGTATATTTAATTAGGGGGGGTGTGTAGGGGGTGAAGCCTCCCACTTTATGTATTCTTTCAATTTTTTTTTTCTTTTTTTTGGAACAGATTTTTTTCCCTTGGAAAAAATCGCTGTTCTGAGCTTTGGAGATTGTAAGCTTTCACTTACATGTGGTCGATTATTCATCGTTCACTTTTTTAAGCGTTCAATGATATAATATAGACCCTATAGTCTTTGGGCCTGGGTCATTAGCTATCACAACAAACCAGTTTTGAAATAATTGTTTCGCTGCACCCATCTTCTAATAATGTTAGTATGTGAAAGTTTTGTTTAGAAAGTTTTACCTGGTTATTTTATTATTTTAATTGCTGTTTGGAAATTAATGATTGGTGGGATTTGGGTCATATGATTTAATGATGGATTATAAAATAGCCTGTTCTCTATATTATTTTTAGGTCTGAAGAAGTTTGTGGTGATTGAGCTAATGAAAGCGCTTACCATAATACCATAATTTAAGAAAACTCCTGAAGTGTTACTTATCCACTGACAATTTTTGGTTTTAGATTTCATAGTTTTACACTGATATTTGGTAGTTTTTTGGTTCATGCTGGATCCTTTCATCCTAGTCTATCCAATATAACATCCTTTCCTCCATCTCCCTTTCAGATTGTCATTATACTCTTTCCCACACCTCTCCTACCCGCGTTGACTCAGTTGTAAAAAAATGTTATATAGTTGTATTTCCCTATGGCCTTCTCACTCCCCTTTCTTGTGAGTAAGTGCATTTGTGTGCCTGTGTATTTCTTTTTTCTTTTTCAGGCATTAGAATGCATAATACTCCTAAACCTGTGTTTAGGCAATGCACAAAATGTGGGCATAAGCTCTCTCCAGCTGATGGCCACAAGTGTGTAGTTTGCTTGGGGGCGGCCCATTTGCTTACCTCCTGCTCCATCTGTGCGGGCTTCAACTCATGGGCCCTTAAGGACAGGAGGGCTATGCTTGTTTTAAAAGGTTTGCTTCACTCATCGGGGATGGCTGTCCCTGCAATACCAGCTTTGGCCTCTTCTTCCACCCCTCCCACCTCTTCTCCTTCTCAGACCTCTGGGGCTCAACTTCCCTCATGAGGTTTGGGGAAGGAGACAGGTATCAGAGAAAGGAGAAACTGCACAAATGGTCTCTGGACCGTTCGTCTCTGGTGGGGACTCTAGCCAAGTGTAAAACCCCCAACAGGCCCAGCACTCCCCAGCTCCACTCTCCCAGGTTTTCCTCTGAGCCTGAGGTGTCACGGACTCCTCCAAGGATGTCTCCTCATTGGCTCTCCCAGCTGGTGTTGGTGACTTCCTCCCTGTTGACCCTTAGTTTAAGCGAGGCAGAGATGGACAGGATGATGCGGAAGTTCATCCGCACCCAAATCCAGATGGGAGTCTTGCCAGCCCCCCTCTTCGTCCGGAGCTGGGAGCTCACACACCTTTTTCACCCCTATATCCCCTTCTCCAATCCGACCTTCTGTTTCGGAGTCTTTGGATCTGAGGATTCTCGGGGTCAGGGGTTAGACGCTGATGGTACCTTGTACCTCGACGCCGGCCATTGCCTTGAGTGTGTCAGATTCGACTAGGTCAGATCCGAGCTCTCGGAGCCGTCGCCTCGGTGTCAGATCCGAGGGGGTTCTGTTGGCTTCGAGTTTGTTGGAGTGCAGTTTCCCCCTTGGCATCTCTGCTCCAGTAGTCTCTGCTCCAGCTCCCCATCAGATCTGAGGGGAATGGGTCCATTGGTAGTTTCTCAGGATGTCCACTCCCATTCAGCTGTTGATGTGGTGGAGAGTGTTCTCTCTTGTTCTTCGAGGCCCCTGACCATCTCGTCTTCGAACTCCACCCAGACTCCCTCTGTTTTGAGTATGGCCCTGACCTTCCTGCCATCTCAGGGACAGCCTGTGCAGGTTTTGCCTCTGGAAGCCCCCACATGGGAGCAACAAGACGTTTGTGAGTTCCCCCAGAGAGTACTGCTGAGGAGGTTCCATGCAAACGGAGGCACTTGGACTCTTCTCCAGAGTCCCACACCAAAGACACTGACTAGGAGGAAGGGGAAAGTTCTCCTCGATCACTCCTCAAGGTTGTCTCCTTTGGAGACGACATGGAACTCCTTCGCCAGGGGGGAGGGGTCCACCAAAAACCGACCTCGAATGAGTCAGTGTTCCTAGAGGCATTCAGCACAGGTCCATCTACTTCCAGGTGTCCCCTCCCGCAGATGTGCTTGAAGATCTCATTACATCTCGGGCATGGAAGGAACTGGACATCATGGAGCCCAACCCTAGGCGCTCAGACAGAGTTCTCAGACCCCCACCAGACAGGACTAGTTGGAGCAAGGGGTCCCCTGTGGATGCTATGGTGGTGGTTGCTGCCACAAAAAAGAGCTCGCACAGGAGGGCTCTACGGTCCATCCTCCTGACTGGGTGTCAAGGGCCATGGACCATCTTGGGAAGCGGGTGTATGCTTCAGCAACCTTTACTGTAAGGGCACTGAACTACATGGCACACGTCATTCGACTGCAGTGAGACCTAGTCAAGGAGGTCACTGAGTCGCCCCTAGACACCGTGTCAGCGGAGGGCAAGAAGATGTTCTCCGCACAAATGGCTGCTGTCAAAGCAGTAGCTAACACATCCATGCATCTTCTCTCCCATAATACAGAGGGAGCAGCCAGGGTGGCCAGTTCTGACATTGCCATGAGGTGTAACACCTGGCTCCAGCTGTGTCGATTCACAGAACCCTTCAAGGCATCTTTTGCAAATGCCCCTTATGATGGTTCTTCCCTGTTTGGGAAAACAATTTGTGACACATTGGTCCAGAGTGAGAAAGACGGGAAGACACTGTCTGCCGTCGGGATCCACTTCTCTGCCCCTCAAAGATCCTTCTCTAGGAGTCAGTAAGGGACAAGGAAGATGTGGTTCCGAAAGTCTCAGTTCTCCCGGGACACTCAGGACTCACCTCCCCCAGAGATAGAGGGGGTTATGACAGACGCCGTCCAAGAGGCAGAGGGGATTTGAGGAATTCTGGATCTTGAGAACCTTTCTCGGACAGACCCTCACAGCAGCCCTGAGGGGCTTGCCCGACTGCTCCTCTCTGGAGGCAGTTGGGGAGTCACCTTTCGGTACACCCAGCTGCATGGGAGTCCATAACATCAGACCGTTGGGTGTTCCAAATTATATCCAGAGGTTATTTCATCCCGATCACCAAACCACCTCTCCCACCAAAACTCGTCCCAGACATTCCACCTGCACAAGGGAGGCAGCAGCTCTAGAAATTAACAAGCTGCTCAAAAAATTAGTCATCCAACCCATCCCCCTAGACTAATCTGGATCAAGCATTTATTCCAGGTTCTTTTTAGTGCCAAAGAAAACAGGGGACCTAATACCCATCCTGGATCCATCCACCTTGAACCTGTCAGTAGCCAAGGAGAAATTCTGGATGGTCACTCATCAGTCCATCCTGCTCTGTCTGTGGGAGAAAGATTGGATGTGCTCAATCAACCTCCAGGGTGCGTACTATCATGTCAAGATGACAGACGCTCCTGCAAGTTTTTCCACTTCCGTCTGGGAGCCAATCATTATCAATTCAGAGCCCTCCCTTTTGGTCTCACCACAACCCCTAGGGTGTTCACCAAAGTAATGGCAGTTGTAGCGGCTCACCCGAGGCTTCAGGGAATTCAGGTCTTCCCTTACCTGGACGATTGGCCCTTTGCTGCCCCCACCAAGCATTTACTCTGCTGAGCCAGGGACTATTTCCTATTATTAGCAAGCATCTTGGGCATCACCATCACTATCAGCAAATCTTCACTGATCCCTGTTCAAGTTCTGGAATTCATTGGTGCTCAGCTGGATACTATATAAATGAAAGTTTACCTCACCCCAGAAAGGGTACGCAACCTCAGGGTTCATGTCTCCGACATCCTCCGACGTATCTCTCGGATTTGCAGGGACTCTCTTCTGTGGTGGATTCTTTCCCAGGATCTTGTCAGGGACACCCCTTTCTTTCAGCCCTTCCCAAAACCACAGTGACCATGGACGCCCCCCAGCTGGGGGGGGGGGGCATTGCTTGGGAAGGATGGTCCAAGGCACGTGGTCCCCCTCTGAGACCAGTCTGCATGTCAACATCCTGGAGATGAGGGCAGTGCTTCTAGTGTTGCAATCTCTCCATGCCCATCTTCCTCTAGGGACCATTATGATCCAGACAGACAACATGTCAGTAGTCTGGTACATCAACAAACAAGGAGGAACCAGATCTTATCCCCTTTGTCGAGAAGCCATGAGAGTGTGGGAATGGGCGATTTCCACCGGCCATTTTCTGTTGCCAGCACACATTCCGTGACGTTCCATCATTATAGCCGAGAAGCTCAGCAGGGCTATTCTGATGCCTTACAAGTGGTTTCTGAATCCTTCAATAGCGGAATGGATCTTCCTCAAGTGGGGTCGGCCTTGTTGAGATCTCTTCGCATCTCCTTCCAGTGTGAAATGCAACGAGTTCTTCGCTCTGAACCCCCCTCAAGGGGAAGGCCCCAGAGATGCTCTAGTACATGCTTGGCCTCCCGGTCTTCTTTATGCCTATCCTCTGTTACCTCTCATCCCAAAGTCTCTACAGAAAGCTTGCAGGCTGGGGAATACAATTATCCTCATTGCCCCATTCTGGCCTTGTCAAGTCTGGTTCCCCCTCCCTTTGGTCTCATATACTAGTTCCACCATGGATCTTGGATCCTATTCCAGATCTCAATTCACATCCCTCGAGGATTCTGCACCCAAATCTGGACAGTCTAAAACTCGCCGCTTGGCTGCTCCAGTTCCATTGATTATTAGGACTCCTGGTTTATCCTCTCCAGATAAGACCATTCTGGTGATGGCTCACAAATCTTCCACCAGAAAAATATATCGTAGCATGTGGAAACGTTTCTCCATATGGGCTTCTCAGCGAGACTTGGGTCCTTTTATGGCTTCAGTCTCAGCAGTATTAGATTTTTTGATGGGAATCTTTCAACAGGGTGCTAGTTCCATTAAAGTACAACTGGCTGCCATTTCTAATTTTCATGTGGAGGACAACATGTCTTCCTTAGCCTCTTCTGGACTTTGCAATACCTTCCTTAAAGATACCTTTCTTTAAAAACCTCTGGTGAAGGATCCTACGCCTCCATGGGACCTCATTTTTGTTCTTCAGGCTCTAGTCTCCCCTCCCTTTGAACCCACAGCTTCAGTAAATTTGCAGTGCCTATCTTGGAAGACTGCTTTTTTGGCAGCTATTACGTCTGCTAGGAGGATTTCAGAACTTCAAGCATTGTCCATCAAAGGTCCTTACATGATTTTTCACAAGGATGGGGTTTCCCTGCGCACTAACCCTTCCTTTCTCCCCAAAGTGGTGTCAGAAGCTAACATTAATCAAACTATTAATCTTCCTGTCTTTTTTCCTAATTTCCAAAACAGGGGTGAATACAAATTACATTTGTTGGAGGTACACAACAATTGAGATTTTACTTATACAGGACAAAACCATTTCGTAAATCTGATCAGTTGTTTGTCTCTTACTCGAGGCCCTTTTTAAGGAAGCCATTTTCTAAAGTGGCTATTGCTCGTTGGATTTCCCAGTGTATTATTCGAGCATATTCTGACAAAGGAATTTCCCCTTTGGGTCAGGTTAAAGCACATTCCACCAGGTCTGTGGTCACTTCAATGGCTTTTTGGTCCAGTGTGTTGCTGGATAGTATTTGTTCTGCAGCTACTTGGTCCTCATCTTCTTCCTTCATCTCACATTATAAATTAGACATTGTATCCAGGAGTAGGACATCCTTTGGCTCTGTGGTGCTCTGGAATATCCTTTCATGAGGGCCACCCAGGTATTAGTAGCTGGGGACTCTATCCCACAGGTTGAAGACCAAATGAAGTCAACTACTTCAAATAAAGAAATTATGTACTCAACATAACGTTCCATCTGAGTAGTTGTACTTCGTTTGTCTTCAACCATCCCCCCCCTCCTTCCCCTGACCTTGTCACTATTGTCCTTGCCTTGTATATGGGAGATGAACATTCCAGTGGCGTCCCTTGTTACACTCGGTTCAGGAATTTTTGGTGTGCCAGTAGTGGTAAGGTCTTGTTTGTCCGGGCTTATGTTTTGTTGAGCAGCAAACTCGATCTGAAGGGAGGAAGGAGACAGGGGGTATTATGGGTAAGGGGAGGAGCTTGGAGCTCAGATCAGTTGCTAGTGATGCGGCCATGTCGGATCCAATTTGGATCCATAGACTCACAGGTTGAAGACAAATGAAGTACAACTACTCAGATGGAACGTTATGGTGAGTACATAACTTCTACTTTTTTCAATTAAACTTTTTAAAGAAGGTGGGTGCACAAGATTGCTCTTACCAAGTTATGTGTTACAAGTTTTCCAGGAGTTAGGTGAATTCTGTTATTCTAGAGATTCTGTTTGGGTGGGGGCATTTAAATATAAAAAATTCCTAATTTTCTTAAAGGCAAGACATTTTTCATTAAGAGATGCCCTTAAGAAACATTTTATGTGACTGATTATTTTGTTTAAATAAAACAAGCAAATTCTTTATCATACCACATTGGTTTGTCTAAACAGTTATGTGTGAATAAGAGCCGAATGGTCTGTCACATTTGATATATATTTTATTTTAATATAACATCCTTAACTAAATAAAATTCTGCAGTGTTTGAAAGGTAGATAATGAAATACAGTGTCAGATGACTTGTTTTTACCATTTCAAATTTTATTACTTTGTGGTGTAATCTGCAGCAATCCAGATGTAAAACGATACTGCACATACACACACACACACACACACACACACACACACACACAGTTTTTCTTTGCATGTATTGCCACTTCCCATGTATCACCATTCATTTTCATTTCTATTTAGAATAAGAGCCTGGGTGAAGGTGCTATAATGCTGCAGAAAAATTAAAATTTTATTTTTTTATTTTCCATTGCTTTTTTTCCCATTTCTCCACTTTATCTTTCCTCTCAAAGCATGTGTGCACTGTGATAACAAGTTTAAGCTGTGTCTTCCATAAATGCACTGTTCTTATAGCCTAGAGCCTGATCTTCATTGTTTCTTTCGCAGACTGTAGTTAAGCTCCTTTGTCTAAACCGTGATAGCTTGCTCAAGAATAGAATCTTCCACTCTTGAGTAAGCAGAGCTGAAAGTTATCACTTATTTCTCCCTCCCATGTCTGAAAACTCATGATACCTATGTTGTTAATGTGATGAGTGCCATGCTCTTGTGCTAAAAGACTGGCCTGAAATGTTTCATGAGTAAGTTTGCTTATACTTGCCAAACTCAACGTAGCAATCCTTGCTGTATAAAAAAATCTCTTCTTTTTTCTCTAGGGGGTTTTGCTTTTTCAATTCTGTAGCCATTGCCACCAAGCTTCTACAGCAGAAACTGAATGTTGGGAAAGTCCTCATAGTAGATTGGGTAAGTAAAGTTTTAATCTGAACAAGATGGAATACATTGTCTGTTCACCAAGTAATCTGGGTAATTTCAGGGTTTGTGCCTTTATTTTTATTTTTTTTTTTTTTGCAAATTTATTTTTTTCAGCTTTTAGAGTACTGAAATGAAATTATAATGCCCATTAGATTCAGCTGCATTGAAAAGTTAGTTATGCATGTTTTAAATGGTTCAAGGTTGTGATAAGGCATTTCTGTCTGTTGAAGTTATAACTTGCTACATTGACAAAACTGAGATACTTTCTGACAAGTGCCATGCTCCCCCACAATGTCAACACAGTGGCACTTAAGATCTCAGAAAATAAATGTGGCATGACTTCTCAGGTTTCTTTAGTTAGAATTCTGTTTTGCGCTGTTTATGTGCAAGGGTCACTGCCTTGCTGCTCTAAGCACCATCCAGTTTCTAAGGTTCCCCACAGTTTCTTGTTACTGAAGCTGTAAGGCACACTGTTTTGACACTAATCAGAGTTATCAAGTTATTGTTGTAAACTTGCTGTTGTTTTAGTTGATTTACTTTTCTTTTATATGGTAGCTCAGACTGGTGCAGTACACATTGTACAATGATACTTTATTTTGTACTTTTGGGTATTGTTTCATTTTCTGCTGGTTCACACTTGAGTGCCCACTTTTTGATGTCTTTACTGCTGTTATGTGGGTATCTGAAAAAGGATAGCTGTATGACTACCTTCTACTGTAGCAAAGAACTAAAGACAGACAATTCATTACCTCTTAGTATCATGAATGTCTTGAAGTAGAATGGTTACTTTAACTGCAATTACTTTAATAACTAGGAAGCCACTGTATAATATTTTAGAAATTCACAAAAATGTACAGTGGAATGCTCATGATTATTTTCCATGACTAAGCTTGTATAATGAGATAACTTATGAAGCTAAGCCATAGTAATGTGTCAGGTAGTTTTAAAGGATGTATGACAACCTATAGACTTGACTGTCTGCTTATTAGATTAAATAAGTATGTGTTAGGTTTACTGATACAATCCATCAAAACTGAGTTAGCAGCACACAACAGGAGAAAGTTTTGCATGTGTTTCACAGTATGTAATAATCCTTACCTTCCCAAGATCTTACATTTGGCTAGCAGATGATTTGCTTATTTTGTTCATTTTTACATGAACTGTACTTAACCAGATGGGAAAATGAGGACTTGCAAAAGAGAGCTGTAATTTAAAAGTTAAAAGTAGCTGTTAAATACTTCCTTCTTGGGTTAGAATTTGTGTGCTTTTATTATGAACACATGTGAAATTATGCACTTTTGATGCAGACTAATTATTGAAACAGATCTACTGCCTGGATGGCAGTGAAGCTCATGAAAATATTTAAACAGGGTATTGTTAGGTTTTGATATTTCCACTCTGACTTTAGCTGTCTGCTGTTCTGTCAGAGCAGTGTATACGTTTAATTTACATGTATACATTGTTGTGGTTTAAAAATGTTTTCCCACTCCAGCCTTACTGTCCAGTACCAGTACCTTTATGAGCAATATTAAGGACATAGTACTGACTTTAAAGTCGAGTCTTGCATGGAGACATTTCTCTTTAGGGAAGGTATACAGTTTAAATTGAATGTGCTTCTGTGTTCACTGACCTTTTGAAGACTCAGTCTTTTTGCAGGAGAATTGCAGTGAATTTTACTTCTTTTGTGTAAAAAGTGTGACTCTGAATGTTGTGTATGTGCAATACTACTCAGAAGTAAAGCTTGTGTGGATGCAGATTGTCTAGTTGTCTGCGTGTTTCTCTTGGACATGGAGCAGGACCAGCATTGTTTTTTTTTCGATTAATGATACTTGAACAACTGCAGGTTGTTACTGGAAACTTTCAGATGATGGTCAGTTAAAAAGATAAGTTTGACTTACATCAGTAATTCTTTGACTTGAAGTAGTAAACCAGAATGAGTTTATCATAGTAACAAGTCTTATGTATGTTTTTTTTGTAAAATGAAGGCTTGTTTAATTTTACTGTCTAAAATTTTTATTATCAATTAAGGTAATTAATATTTCACAATGCAATTTATGATTGGTTGATCGTCTGTGAATGATTGTTGTAAATTGAGCATTACCCGTATGGAAAAGTCAGACTCTAAAGTAAAAAGCAAAATAAGATGTTATGACTGTAATTGAAGTAAAAATGCTACAGCTGCAACATTCCCCATGTGGACCACATGGAAAATGAATATCTTAACACCTACATTTAAAAACATCCTACCCTCACACACACAGTATTGCTCTCCCACCAAACCAGAGAGATCAAGTCAGTAAAATAAAATTCAAAACACTCATCCTGAGCATGTCAGGAGTATCAGGGGTCCTAACATACAAACAGCAGGCTACACTGAAAAGCCTCTTGACTTCCTTAAAAAATAGTGGCAGTAAGTACATAAATGGATGTGCCGTGCAAGCACTAGCACCTACATTTGAGACATGTGCTATATATCACAAAGTCACCCCTAGGTGCAAGACGAGATGTCACAAATAAAAGTTCCTTCATACAATGACATTATTTAATAATGTAATTTTACAATGGTAATAACTCATAGTACACAGCTGGCTTTGTTTTATCACTTTGGCTTCCCCATCATGACCAAACCACTCTAACTGTGGGTAAAGTCTTAATCACCCAAGCACAATTATAGATTATTTTAATTTTTAGATTTTAATGAAATGCATACTTTGTGACTTGTCCAACCCCTCATCATCATAAGAAGAGCACATGCATGTGCCTGCACACAGGCACACTTCTGTAAATGCTTCTGGAACTGAACTGAGTAATTGTCTTTTAAGGGGTGTGGTTCATTTATTAGAGGCATTGCTAAATATAAATTGCTGGAATGTGAAAAAAATATTGTTGCATTGACATTAGTGAGGAGTACTGTGTCTTTCTGGTTAGACATTACATAAACATCCTAACATTTTTTATCAGAAAACTGGAAATAATCGTCTGTTTCTCTAATTTCACATTTTTTGGCACTCTGTTTCCTTTAACATCTATTTTTAAAAGTCATTCTGGATCTGTAAAAGACTACTGTTGTGGTACAACAGTTGGTTTTGTATTAAGCTTATTGTTGAGCCATCAGAAATATTTCAGTTTTTCACTTATGTACATGCATGTATGTGTGTTTGCTTGCAGCACTCTGCTTAAGGTCTGAAATTGGGAAAAATACATCCTTGTAATGCACCTTTCTAACATAAAAGAGGTGCATAACAAGTGTTGTTATGCAGCTTTTTTCCACTAGAGCATCCACAGCATACACTGTAGAACAGTGTGAGATAGTGGGAAACACTTTGCAGTACCATGCATGTTCACGTGCGAGCACACACACACACACACCCACCACATTCACAAAGGCATTCTGAAGTGTATAACAGCTTCTAAAGCTATTAGTCAGCCAGAGGTGCACTTTAGCTTCTTGCCACTGTGTTTATGGCAGCACTAAGCTTGTACAGCTTTCAAAGGTATAACCACTTAATGCTTATACACTTTTTTCAGTGTACCCAGAAGTACATTGGAACATCTGAAGCTTCAAACCTTCATATACTACAACTAATTTTCATTAGGTTTCTCCAATCATAACTACTTGTTATGTGTTCTTGACATCCATATTGAGAACACACAAGTTAATTATGATTGGAAACCTAATCATAGTCCCCTCCCTTTACATTTACTTAATTCAAAACATCACAACATTGATATGTAAAATGTTGAAACAATATAATAATAAAAAAAATTGACTCTAAACTGCATGCTCCAAGGATTGACCTTGAAGTATGCAAATAAAAAACATATTTTCTGTAGGGACCCCCTGCATTCCACACCCCTGCGAATTAAATGTACTAATTTTGAGATTGCATAATAATAGGGAAGGGATGTATTTCCCAACTGCATTAATATTGTAGTCTGGCACAAGCGTCAGCCAGCTTTTTTTTTTTTAACCAAATTAAGTAGGCAGGACAGCTGATGAAAGTTTGTACAGTTGATTATTTGAGCCGGAGCCATATGTATAGATATCCCAGTGCATTTGCATTGTTAAGTTCAAATAGACATAGGTAGCAGGACTTGTATAAAAACACAGGTTTAGTCAGTAATCCACGTATTCAAACAAAAAGTAACTGCTGTATTTCCATCCATTTCAAACCAAAACTAGTACCTCTAGTTACTTCTTACCAAATGTTCAGTCCAAACATCCCCTGCAGAGTATAGGCTGTCTGTTCGGGGGGGGGGGGCAGTTTAAGGCCAGAGGTTTCTCCCTGCCTCTAGCAATGTAAACAGATATTTGTACAAGGTACACACCACAGGTTAGCCCTGACTGGACTGTCACACTTACCACTTCCAGGGTCTTCCTTGAGATGATCCTCAAGGCAAGGTTTTAAGTTTTAATTTCCTGATTCTAAACCCCCCCCCCCTTTCCAGGCTTCTTCCTTGTATCATACAGTATTGTTATCTCACAGCAATAGGTTTTCCAGCTCAGTTCCCAGCTGGGGTGCCATATGTGTGGGGTTTGCATGTCCTCCCTGCGTTTGCATGGGTTTTCTCCTAGTACTCCAGTTTTCTCCCATCTCCCAAAGACATGCAGTAAGTGGATTGTTGACTGTAAATTTTCCCTAGGTGTGTGTGCATTGTCTGTCTGATATGGAAGAAAGGCTTGGCAATGTACTTCCATTCTCTTCTTGCCTAGTATACTTTGTCAATAGTGGTAGCTGTTCACTGGGTCACTGTAGGAGCCAGATGAAACTTCATAAGAACTGATGGACTAAACAATCATTACCTAATTATTGTCTACCCATTACGGAGAGTTACCTTCTATTTTCTAATGTTTTCTGGAGAACACTGATTTTGTTTGAGTCTGTTAATAAATTCAGTTTCACTGAAAAAAATATGTTTGAAGTCACATTTTACCATATTATTTTTTTGTTACTAAAAAAATGCTTCCTTTTTTTAAATTTTTTTTTGGGATGGGGTGGGGTGGGCGTGAATGGTGTATGTAAGCCCCTGCATTCTGTATGTAGAGTAATGCTTTCTGTACTTTAAACTACTTAACTAGCAGTGTTCCAAGATTGCAGGACCTTGGGAAGAGCTGAGATCTAACATCCATGACCCTCCTTGATGAGTGCCTGGTTGAATTTTGTTCATCCTTTCCACCAGTCATAATTTGCCAACATTTAATGAAGAAACTATACCCAGAGACTTACACACACTTGTTCTAATGCATGCTGTGATGTCACATGCCAGATACATGCTCATGCTGTTTCTGTGCACCTGTCATTTCTTTTTTGCTGCACTTCAAGCGTCAATCTCAGTCTTGTTTACATTTGTGACATTTTTGACTACAGATAACTGTCTTTTGCTATAGAATCTGTGTTATGCTAGGATCTGCATGACATTTGATTTGCTAGGAAGCCCTCCACTCAGAGCCTAGCCCTGAAAAGTCTAATTTTTTTTTGTTTGTTTAAGTTAGATGGCACCCACAACCACCTACATTGGTCAGCTTATGTGTGATTCCATCCTGTCTTGGGAACCTTTATGAATTTGGCTTCAGGCTTATTCAGGGTGTGACGATGTGATGTACTACCATCTGTAACAGGTAGAATAGGGCAGTGCATGTGTAACATATGCCAGCATAGTTAGCTGGAGTTTTGTAAATAGTTTTTTAAATAATTTTCTGCCATTTGACTGTCTCATTGACTTGTACAGATGCTTATGTTAAAATGTATTAACAATGTTATTATAACGGATTAATTGTTTGTTTAAACAAAGAATTTTATAATTTTAAATGCTGCAACAGATCTTAGAAAAGCTCTGAGTCTGTTCTCTACCAGAGTCATGTGATGTCATTGTATAACCAGCACTGAAAGGATGGAACTCACAGATCAGCTTGTTTTATTTTGTTTTCTTTGGAACCTGATATAGAAATCTATGACAGCTATCACAGTCAATTCAGTTGAGTTCAGTTAATTTTCAAATACTGCAACAAATCTTAGAAAAGCTCTGAGTCTCTTCTCTACCAGGAAGTAAGCAGCTCAGCATCTAAACGTGCATTATGTATTAATTAGATAGGTAACCGTTCTTCTTTAGACAGTCAGGAATTACAGTAAGATTAGCCAAGTGTTGTTTTTCTGCATCTGATTGATTCTGTCCAGCTGTGTTATTTTTATTTCCCCTTTGATTGAAACTCTAATGTTTATTGTACTTAAATATTTAATGTTTTAATGTTTTTTGTTTTATTATTTATTATTAAATTTTTTTATATCGTCTTTTGGGCTGTTTTTTTAGAGATTACTTTTAACGTCTTGAAAGTACTTGCGCTTATTCTAGTGCCGCCTTGGCAACTCCAAAAAGCCTTGCTGCTTAGGTTACACTCTATCACTTATGTTATTATTGATTCTACTCAGTATAATTGGATACCCTTGTAAGAGCCTGACAGTGACTTGCTGGTGGCAACACTGTTACCTTATTGTCTGGGCATAAGGGGGCTCAGCTAGTCAATCTGTGGCAGCCTTTCCCAGGAGTGTGTGTTTGAAAATCAAATACCAGGTGCGGGTGTGTCAGTCACTTGGAACTGTTCTTTGGGGAAATTGTGCTTGATGCAGAAAGCTGCATTTGAAATAGTATGTAAATCCATTCCTGTTTTAGTGACTGTCTCTCACCAGTGTCAGTGGTAAGGATTGAGGCTCCTTGATTACTGGCCCAGGGGAAAGAGGGCCCATCACACAGGGCACATGTGTCAGCTGTTTCTGCAGATCATGACCTTGTAGAGGAATGTTTAGCACTAAGCACCAACTTTTCAAAGTCTTTCCTTTTTAGGAGTGTTGAATCTCAGTCCTACTTAGAAGAATGTTTTGTCTTAGTCAGACCTTAAATTCATGACTGATTGGGATGACCAGTCTGCCATTCGGGCTGGCTCAGTTGCATTGATGTTTGCTTCTTTAAGAACTTTATTCTTTTTTTTCCAAACATCTTTATTAAATTTACACATATGACAAAGGCAATCTTACATGTATGTAAATGAAAAACATACAAAATTATATCACTTTAGTTACAAACAGTTTACATCACAGACACCATTGAAACAAATATAGTTGTAAACATTATACAACCTTTTGGTCATTGTCAGTTAAGCATTATATAGCTCATTCAAATCCTGCCTCTTAAACCTTGTTCTTGCTCTGCATATATTATTCCCACAATTCCCATTTTTCCTATGTAGTTTTCTCCTCCCCTTTTCTAAAGATTCCAATTCCAGTTGTTTTATCTCTGTCACTATATTCACTATTTCTAGTAAAGTTGGTCTAGACTTTGATTTCCATTTTCTAGTAATTGCTTTTTTTGGCAGCCACCATAATTAAACTCAGCAAGGCTTTACTATGTCTGGGCAAGTCCAATTCTGTAGCATAACTTAAAAATGTCATTTCCCCAGTCAGTCCAATCTGCTTACCCAGCATCTCTGGCAGAACGGTCGGCAGGGAATCCCAAAAGTCTGCCAGCTCATCACACTTCCAAAAAATATGTTCCCAGCTACCTCTTTCTTGCCCATCACACCTCCAACATTTGCTTTATACTTGAGGAAAAATTCTTTGTAGTCTACTTGGGGTATAAAAATACCTATGTAAACACTTCCAGGCAAAGATCCTAAATCCTCTAGACTTTTTGCATATTTGGGAGATACATATATATCCCCCATTCTCTCTTTGAGAATTGCTTATCCAATCTCTCTCTTCCCAATCCTTTCTAAGCTCCTCTGATTGATTCTTATAATTATCTTGCAATATCTCTTATGCTTTACTAATTATTCCCTTTTCCTTTTTTAATGGCAGCTTCTGTTCTAGATTCCATTAAAAACGCTACCAGTGCTGTTCTTTCATTTAGAAGCCCATGTTTCTTTCTTTTTGCCTATACTCAGATATCAGTCCTTGATAGGGAAGGCAGTCTCTAACCTGCAGTCCAAATAAATTCTTGGCCTCTTCCCATTCTATTACCTTTCCCTTTCTAGTTATTTGCTCTCAATACCTTGGTTCCTTTGCCAGTTTTCTCCAATAAATTCCAGCCCCCTTTTAAGAACTTTATTCTTGGTGATCATCACTTCCACTACAACGATCTCTGAGCTTCAGGCTGACATATAGTGATCAAGTATGTCTCAGGATGAATCCATGTTTTGTTCTGTAAGTTGTGTTTTAGTTGTCTCTGAACCATTTCATTTACTTTCCAAGTTTCTATGTGGATGATAAAAAACAAGGGAGATGGAGCCCTTCACACTCTTGAGGTTCTCTAACAGCACATGTATTACCTATACCAAGTACACAAGTTTTGGAAGCTAGAGCAGTTGTTTGTCTTCTTTGCCACAAGGCAGTAAGGGTTCACATTTGCCAAGCATCTAGTTTCTAATTAGACTGTCAACTGTGTTATCATTTACCATCATATATTTAACACCATATGAACTGCAGAAGGAGGCAATTCTGGGCATATTGTGTGTGCTGAGAAGCATACTCGGCTAACAGCAAAGATTGAAGCAGTACCAATTTCATGAAATTTAATTATGCCCTGACATAAGAATGGGGTCCAGTCCCATCAATGGAAGAAAAGAACCTTAGCTTTTTGAGAAATTAAATTGAGAAAACTCTCATTGATGGGGCAGTTATGCAAGGATTTCATCCCAATGTTTATGGACTTCTCCTCCATCCACCTTATATTTTGAAATGTCTATAAGTTACGTCTCTGTTCATTTTTAATAAGTGCAAATCCACATTGTTTTGTGATTTGCAGGGAGATGCTTAATAATGACTAGATAACTAACTGTCAAGTGTAAAATCTTGGGCTGAACAGGTCTGCAAATGTGCCCTGTGGGAACTTCCTGAAAGTTTGCTGACTTGTGATTGCTGGTCAATAAGAACTCAATCAAACAAGGAGCAAATAAGTCAAGTCCTCTTTGTTGTTGTTGTTTTTCTTTCGGCTTTTTCCCAGTTAGGGGTCGCCACAGCAGAACTCCAGTCCGCTAATGATTGGCAGTAGATTTTTACGGTGCCGAGGTGCCAGCCCGACGCCCAACCTTCAACGAAGGCAAGACATGTCCTCTTTGTAGATCAGCTAGTATAGTAAGAATCTATCTATTTTCCCTCTTCCCAAAGGTGATATGATTCAGAGTGATGATGTATAGGACTGTGTTTTGTAGTTTTCATAATCATAAGAATTGTGCATGTTTATTAATTTTTCAAATATTGACTCTTGTAATGGATATAATTTGAATGTTATTTTAAGAAACCTTGATTGTCCTTTGATAATCTCTTCTCTTTCATTACCTCACCTTGTAAAGGTGGACTGCAGTAAGCTGCTGTGTCCTGTATCCTAACCTTTCAGCTTAACTATTTGATAGGAAAAACATAAAAAGTGTAGTCAGCGAAACTGAATTTTAATATGAAATCCTGCTGCTCTTAGTGTTACTGGATAATGTACTATGACGTGATGCAGCAGAAAGTTTTCTTTGCAGTATAAACTCATTTGAGCAGAAGTTCAACTTCATAGTCTGCAGACAGGTATGTAGTGTTGTGAAGCTACATCTGCTTTTTCTTGATTTGACAATGCTGTCTGCCACAACTCACAGGTGGTCCCTGAGGTGAGTCAGTGATCTCATCCACAAGTGTGTCTGCAGAAGCTGCTGCTTGTTTTGTATGAGAGAAAGGTGCATGTCACATGAGATTTTTCTTCATTCTTTCCTGTGTTTTCTTTTGGCGTTGAGGTCAAGGCACTTCTTAAATTGGGCATTTGCTTAACAGAGCCTTTTTGGTGCCACTGAGGTTGCTTCTTCCATGGCATGAAATCCATCTCTATTTTCTTGACTTACTCCTCCATTGCGTCTTTGTAGAATTTCCTTTATAAGTTCATAGATTTGTAGGTATATACTAGGATAACTACCACTAGGGCCTTTGTAAGCCTAGCAGGGCAACCCAATGCGACCCACAAATTAGATTTATGTAGAGGATAATTTATTGACTGCCTCTGTCCATCAGAAAGATAGAAGCCAGACCAGAAGTGAATTTCCGATTACCCATCCATTAATCCAAATTGCACTTAAATAAGGATAGGTAGGAACTCTACTTCACATGGATGGGGAGCCTCGTCTAGAGAATGAGAATTCTCTTAGAAACATATCTGTCTCTTCAACATGTCCTGTTCATGTCATAAGCAAAAGTTAGGTATTATAATTTAGTACTTCTGATGCTATTTATTTTGGAAATGTGCAAAAGTTTCATCAAAACAGGATCCAGAGATGCTTTGTATGCCAGGCAAAGATCACCTCTCAGAAGTCTGTATGATGCTGAGTGAAGAGACAGGGCTTTGAGGTAATCATCATAGGATGTAGTGTTTACTTTCTGTATTTTTGTAAGTAACATTTGTGGTAATTCCAGTTGCTGCATGTCTCTGGTCAGGTACATATTGAAGAAGCTATTATATTTTATGATGAGTGTGGTATGATGATCTGTCTGGACCTAGATGATATGCCCTTGCTTATAAGTTGAGCAGCATCGAAGGATTTTCTTGCTACCTTGTTCATACATTGATTGAAAACTAGGTTACTGTCTGCATGAATTCCCAGAACCCTGATTAGTGAATCAATTTTTAAGGGCATTTTATTGATGATTTAGTTACCCAGGTGGCAGACTTTCCAGAAAGGTAATAATAATGCTTTCCTTGGTATTGAGTTTTAAGCCATGGCTTTGGCAGCAAGCGTTTGTCTGTATTAGGTCTTCCGGTTGGGTGTTCATGTCTTGCGGTGATTCATTGACTGCTCCCAATTTGCAGTCATCTGCAAGCTTGGTTAGCCATCGGCCTTTGACATTGGTTTTGACAGCTGAGAAGTAGATTGACATTCGAGAAGTAGATGCCAAACAGGAGTGGGCCTAGCACAAAGCCCTGAGGGATGACTCTGGTGACAGGCCTCTTTGTGAAGGTGGCCTCACCGATTCTAACCTTCTGAGTCCCATCAGTGAGCCAGCTAGCTGTCCAGAGTGTTATTAAAGAGATTTATACCTAGTTCTGTAAATTTGTTGGCAATGCCAAAGAGGGATATTTTATCAAATGCTTTATTCAGGTCTAGGTAGGTAATATGTTCCATTTTCTCCTCATCCATTACCTTAGTGACCTTTTCAAAGAAGTCCACTGGGTTCAGTAAGCATGACCTTCCTTTGAGAAAATCAGAATGGGATGGATTCAGTGTCTGGAGGTCTCCTATGTCCTTGTTGATAAATTTCATGATAATTCTTTCTATGGCTTTGGAAATCATACTAGTCAGACTAATGGGTCTGTAATTTCTAGGATCTGTTGAAGGTCCTCCCTTATGAAGGGGGGTGACCATTGCAGTCCTGCAGTCAAGTAGCACAAAGCCTATTTTAAGATTATAGTTAAATAATGACTCCAGCAGTCCTGTCCTGATAAGTCATGTTTTAGACTATTCAGTAGGTGTCCTGGGATGCTATTGGGGCCTGTTGAGGCTATCTTCTTGGCTTTAGTGAGTGCAGTCTATACATGCTCCCCAGTTATAATTGGAGGAGGTATGTTTGAGGGTGTTTTGGGGGGAATGGTTGGGGATGAGAGGGGAGTAACGTTGGAAATGAATTTCTCTGCTAACATGTTTATTATATTGCCAGGCTCAGTGAACGTGGTACCATTAACTACCAGTTCAGCACACTGCTGTGTGCTGCCCCTGAGGTTTCTGACGTAGTTATTAAAGGTCTTATGGTTATCTCTCAGCTGGGAGTTTTATTTACGTGTGTATTTACTCTAATGAGAAAGTTTTTATCTTTATGGGAAGTAACATTCCTCATTTTTGCCATAATTGTTTTCCTTTCGTGGTATATCCTGTTTAATTTGGGATGCCGCAAGGGCAGTTTATTTCTGGGGCTAGTCCTGGGCTTATTTCTGGTTCAGCAGCCCTATTCAGACATTGGCATATCTGTATAGAGTTTCTGAGAGCAATTCAGCATGGGCTGCTGTGTTGTTGGGGTTTGGAGGGCATTGAATTTTGAAAAGCCATCACTTAGTAACAGGTAATTTGCCTTGGAATAGTTCCTAACTATTACAGGTTTTAATGGGATTATGGAGTTGGTTTTGATTTCAGAGGAGACAGCTTTATGGTCAAACTTTACTGGGGGGGGGGGGGGTTGCACCATTCTTCCATACCTGTCAGTATGAAATCCAGTAGGTTGGAGCCGCTGGTGGGCATATTCACTATTTGGTTAAGGGTGTTTTATTTACAAAGTCCAGAAATGTCTGTATATTTGAGGCTGTGTAGGATTCCCATTATATAGAGGTAATTAAAGTCTCCCATGAGTAGGGTGTTAAGTTTGATGGTAAGTGTCTCCAGTAGTTCCAAGTATGCATTGTGAACTTCTAGGAACATAGAAGGTGACCTAGAGCTGGCTAGGATGTGGTATGAGATTTTGTCTACGGTGGTCTGCACATGGAGGAACTCCAGAACATCATCCTAACTGACCACCCTAGAGATGTACTTGTTATTGATGTATATTGAGACACCTCCACCTTTAGCCTTGTATCTGTGCAGCTACTAGTCAAAAACTGTGGAAGGCAGTGAAAACTAACTGCACAGCTGTCTCTATCTTCAAGTGTGGAGCTTAGAAGGAGTATAATTTTTATTTAGGCTCCTGGCATTGAGCAGTAGCACCTTGAGGTTCATTTGAGTTGATTTTGCTATTTCAGTATGGTTGTCTATTTGACATTGCTTAAAAAGGCACTATGGGGGCGGATCATGTTTAAGTCAGTATTCAAAAGCATAGAGGGGAAAAGTGCAGACCATCCTTGACATAAATTGCTGAATTCCTTGCTGAGAAGGTATGGTTGTTCTTAGGCTAGAAGCAGGTATCTCATCAGAGGCCATGTTTCAGTCTCACCCAGATTATATTAGTGGCACCAGCACATGGGGAAGTTAGGGCCTAAAGAAAAACGCTGCCAGCTGCAGTAAAATGGCTTCTGCCCTGGCCCTTTCTCAACACATAGTGGATTGCAGCCCTCAGTCCTACACTTGGAGATTGGAGACTCCATGTATATGAGTTCTTCCAGAAGGGAGAGACTGCCAACATGGGTCGTATTGTTTGGGTCATCAGAGTTTTGGGAGTCTGAGGGTGGATGATGATAAGGGAGCTGCTGACACTGGAAGAGCCTGAGGTCAACAGCAGCAAGGAAAAAATAAAATAAAATGAGTTTGACATCAGTACAATGTCCAGCCGAAGTGGAATTATCGTTCAGGGATTATAACTTTAGTACAAGAAGCACTGTCTTCATCAAGAACATTAGTGTTGATGTGTTTGTCACCCATCTTTTCCATCTGTAGAAAGCAGAGTAGGGCTGATAACTAAACTTCATGCCTGACTCTTGTTGATGTTCTTCAGATCAGTGTCATTAAAGATGTATTAAAGCAGTTGCCAATAGAACCACACGTTTTCTTGATTCTGTGCTTAACGCCATTATCAGTGCTCATCTTAACATAGATGTGATTAGCAAATAAAAATACATATCTCTTTTCAGGATCTTTCTCTCAGTGGTGTTTATTGGAGACTTTGTCTTTGTTTGCAAGGCTGTGAGTAACCCAATGAACTCTGTCTAGATGGATGCACCCAGTGAAATATAATACTTCAAGAAGGCTTATTTAGAAAGATTGAGTTTGACGTTGAAAGAAGCCTTGGAGATTTTGGCTTTAAATTAAATGACTGTGTTTGTTGGGCATTCCATCCACTCATTATTTAAGATTATTTGCAGTAGAATGGTGGTCTTAGTTGAGGACAACATTGCTGAGAGAATGAAGGACACACCCTCCTTTCTTTTTTTTTTTTAACACCTTTATTAAACTCATTACATAAGACATTGGCAAACATGTACCAACAGAAAAGAAAAGCCAGATTAATTTTTTTTTCCGTTTGCATCATCAATCCACCATTTCAAAAATTGCTGAATTGCCACCTTCCCTTAAACCTTACTTCTCTTCCTTCTGAACATTGTTTACAGTTTCCATTTATTTCTGTGTAGTTGCTCCATCCTTTTCCTAAAGATCCCTGTTCCAGTTCTTTTATCTCTTTTATAATGTTCAGTACATCAAATACAGTTGGTTTAGACTTTGATCTTCATTTTCTTATAACTGCTTTTTGGCATCCAACAGAATTAAACTTAGTAAGACCTTACCATGTCTAGGCAATTCAGATCCTGTGTCCCGGCTCAAAAAAAATCATATCTTTAATTACAGCTATTTGCTCAGCCAATATTTCTGAAAGAGTACTCTGTAGGGAATTTTTTAAATCTCCCATCTCATTGCATTCTCAGAACACTTGTTTCCCATTCCCTCTGTGTTCTCCATCACACCTCCAGCATTTGCTGTGTACGTGAGGAAAAATTCTAAGCAGTCTGCTTGTGGTATAAACATACCTATGCAAACACTTCCAAGCAAAGATCTTCAAGACTTTGTTGCATACTTGGGAGCCATACATATTTGCTTTGTTCTTAGAATACATTCTGCTACTTTATGAATATAATATTCTTTATGGTTGATATTCTCCGTAAGGATCTGCAGCCAAAATCCCACTCTCCCTTTATTTCTTGAACTCCCCCTTCATCATAATCAGTTTCCATTTTGAATAATAACTGTCTGTAAGTGTTATGTATATTAACCTTAACTGTGTAGTACTAGAATACCCCTTCAAATCAGTTAATCCTAAACAACCTTGTTCTATTGCGAGGATCATCTTATTCCATTTAACTCTTGCCTGCTTCCCCTTACAGATAAATTCTGTCAGTTCTGTATTAATTATTGCCCACAACTTCTTGTCTGTTGAAAAAAATATGCCTGACTCGTATAAAAAAGGACTAAAAACATTTTCACTGCTTGTATCTTACTGTCCTTATCCATAAACAAGAGCTTCCAGTATCTGTATCATATTTTCTTTAGTCTCTTCCCACATATCCTTATCTGCCATAGCAGAAGTCTTTTTAAACCATACTCCTAAATATTTCATCTTATTGTGTCCCCATAAAATGTGTTTATTGCTGAACCAGTTATAGTAGGGATACAGAGTTTACAGCTCTAGCCTGTGTTTCATCTTCATTAATTTTTATCTCAAAAAAACGTGAAACTGTCTCAAGATATTCCACAATACTGAGATGTGCATTTCTGGATTCATCAAGTACAAAATACTATCATCTGCAAGTAAAGCCAATTTTTCTGGATTACTATACCAATTATATTATTGAATTTCTGAGTCCCTTATTTTCTTTGCCAGTGTCTCTAAATGTAAAGTAAATAACAGGGGAAAGAGGACACCCCTGCTTGGTTACTCTGTTCTAGCACAACTTGTTAGAAAGGAACCTTCCTGCTTTAATTAATTTTGCCTCTGATCCCTCATATATCCTCCTAATTATCCTTATTATTGTACCAGGTAATGCAAACACTTCTGTTGCCCTACTCATAAAATCCCAGCATATTCTGTCGAATGCTTTGTCCGCATCAAGACCCACCAACAACAGCAGTATGTTTTTTTTTTTATACTATGGATTATCATTGTTTTATTAATGTTGTGAAATGTTTGCCTCCCCTCCACTAAACCACATTGATCCATATTGATCAGCTTTGGCAACACCTTTGCATTTTTTTAGCTAGTTTAGACATAAAAACTTTATAATTACGGTTTAAAATTGAAATGGGTCTGTAGTTACTATTTTTATTTATTTACTTACTGGGAAAGTCCGAATGGGTAGGAGTCCATTCTTAGCAGAGACCAGGAAGAAAAGCTCCAAAATATTACAATGCATTTTAAGAACAGTAATTACAGTCTTTAAAAAATAATACAAAAAAGCAAACACAGTTTAAATAATTATACCATATTAGATAATATGAAAACATTGGCTAAAAGTAGATACAAGTTGTATGACAATGATTTAGTACTTAGATAAATTGTAGCCAGTTTATACAGAAGTTAAAGATACATTAGTGTAATACAAATAGGAATTGCAATGCAAAATTAGAGACAAGCAGGCTTGTGGTTTATTTAGGTACAAAGCCAGGGGAGAGAAATTGATGGAAGTAAAGAAATAAGTGAAGAAGGGAGAGTAGGGAGGTGTAATGTATGATTAAGTACTTGTTCACATTTAGAGATATAGTTTATCTTGGTGTTGAGCAAAAACAGAGCCTGCTTTTGACTAGGAATTCTTTCAGAATGGTTTTGAAGGATAGGAGGGAGGCTATTGGCCTGATGGACAGAGATAAGAAGTTCCATACATTAGCAACATGGTATGAGTACAGACAATGCCCAGCATAGGTTTATGGACAGACAGGCATTTAATCTAGACATTTACCCTTGTGAAAATAAGAGAAAATATCTTAAATCTATATACAATATAATCAGTGCACTTTAACACCCCACCCAACAGCCTAAGATCACAGCATATTGACATTAAACTTGCTTTTGTCTGGCAGTTTTTCTCTTGTTATACTGTAAAACTTATATTTCTTACAACTAAAAAAGTTTTTGTTTAATATCTTTAACACGTAACAGTCACTGAAAAGACTCCTCACATTTAAAATACCTCTGACTACACACTACATAAAACTGCTTTACTGTGTATAACATGCAGTCTGTGTCATGAAATGTCTTATACAAATATTAATAAGAACAGAAGTTTACAGTCTCTTTCTCCCCCTTTTAGCATCCTTCTAAACATTAATGACATTAAGTGGGGGTGTTTGCTACAGTTCGCCCACAAGTTTAAAAAGTCAACAAAAGCCCACTCTTTTTCAGCCACTTTTTCTGGAAAAGCCATGTTTCACAAATGTGATTGATGCTTTTTAGTCTCCCTTTTTTATGCTTAGAATGGCCACAGAAGCTAATGTAACCAGACCATCAACCCCCCAGTATTTTTCCAGGGTATTTTAACAAAGGCAAGTTGCTTCTTAACTGTATGGCTATACATAGATAACTGTGTTTCTAACTAATATAGCACAACCCTTGCAAATGACTGACCAGGTCTTAATCACCTTCAACATTCCAGAAAGAAAAAAAATAGGTAGATAGCACACTTCCTAAAATTCTGTTATTCAAAAAAAAGGATCACCTTCCATTTGGTTCAAAAGCCCATTCCACTAGAGAGTCCTTGCCGCATCAGCTATTTCTTGGTAATGCCACAGTGAGCAATATATGAACAGCACAGCTAACTGGTCTTAACTAAATGCTTTTACCAAACACTAAAAACAAGACATGAAATCCTGAGCAGGATCATCCTTTGGAGCTGCCAGTGTTAAAGGGATGTTCTTATGATCATGGCCACCTATGAGGGTTCTGTAGGGAATCTAGCCTTATGATGATTGAAATGGACCACTTTTTATTAGATACAAAATCTTTAGGTGATTTTTTACCCTGCTGTCAGCAAGTTGTAGGTTCATGGGTATGTACTAGGTTAACGACAGCAACAGTGTTTTTAAGCCTAGTCATGCAGCCCAAAACTCTGAAAAGTTCTGATACCCTAGGTAAGTGTAAGCAGGGACTTGGCAGATTAAATCTTTACAAGCAGGGGCCTGGGAAATAAAACATTTACAGGTTGCCTGTGTCCATTAAAGACATAGGTGCCAAATCAGGGATGAATTTCCTGTTCCCCTTCCAGTTGTCCAAGT
Source organism: Protopterus annectens (assembly GCF_019279795.1). NCBI lineage: Eukaryota > Metazoa > Chordata > Ceratodontiformes > Protopteridae > Protopterus > Protopterus annectens. Next base: position 1,161,759,466 of record NC_056747.1, on the reverse strand, counting down.
TGTACTTGAATTGGATTAGGGAGGAACTTTGTTACACATGGGTGGGGAACCTGTTCCAGAGAAGGAATAGTCTCTGGGATACCTATCTCTTCAGTAGGTCCTATTTATGTCACAGGCAAGGTTTAAGTCTTTATTATGGGCAATTCTGGTGCTGTTTGTTTTGCGGATTTGCAGGAGGTCCATCAGGGTGGGGTCTGAAAAATGCGTTGTATGCCATTCCCCTCAACAGCCTGTAGGAGGCAGAATACGGGGATAGGGCCTTGAGGAGGTCTGCATAGCACATGGTACTTATGCCCTGTATTCTCTTAGTGAGGAACTTCTGTGGACATTCCAATTTTGCATATGCCTGGTTAGATACTACCAAAGGGGCCATTTTACTCGGTTATAGGTCTGATGAATGCTGAATACAGTGGAACATTGATCTTCTTAGAGCTAGATGCCATACCTTTGTTTATAAGTTACACATCATAGAATGATTTCCTCATTACTGTAGACACATGATAGTCAAAGGCTAGATTGCTGTCTATGTGTGTTATTCATCGCTACTTGATCCAGCAGTGACTCTCTGCTCTGGAGATTACAATGGAACTGAGGTGAGAACTTTCCAATCTGGGCCATCATTCAGACAGCCATGAGAATGCTTTGTGTTATCATCCACATCCAGGTATCGACAGTATTTTGAATAGCCTTCCTAAATCCTCTGAGTGAGAGGACATGAGAGTGCACACTTCTATACACATGCTTCGAAGGGTTCCACCCATTGTTGGCTTCATAAGCCTAATGTCTGCCCACTGGCCACCCCTCCTTCAAGGGATAATGGCAGTGTATGTGGCCTGTTTCAGCCCCTCCATGCCCCCAGGGTGGGCATACCCATGCTCCCTGCCATTGCAGTGAAGTACTCAGTCTGCTAGTCAAATCTGGGTGGGTCCTCTGGGCCATTATGAGGGCATTATTCTTTGTTGGCTTTACAAAAGTTATGCATGTACCGTAACAGAGCTTTAGAAGATGTATTCTCGCTTTGGTAATGTTTTCCCACCCTGCCTTCTTCAGTGTAGGGGTAAGCAGGCCACTTTTGCTCTTTTTGTTTCTTTTGCTTCTTGTGTTGCCTGCTTCTCTCTTCTTTCTTTTGTTGGGTGAATCTTTTTGATGAATGTGTTTACTTCTCCAGCAGAACTGGAGAACAGGGCAGATAGATGCAGCATGGGACTGAGAAATGGAGCCAGGCAGTCTGAGAAAGCTTTAGCTTGTGAACAGTCCTGATGCCTGTGGAAAATAGTCCTGATGGCTACCAGAGTTGGACCAGATTTGTTGCAGTCCTGTCATTAAGGTATTACATAACTTTCTTTTCTGTATAGTTTGTCAGAAAGGTGCTTCTATCAGGTGCAAAAATGTTTGTTGTTGTAGGAGTCTAGAAAATATATGTAAGTGGAAAATATAATTTGTGTAATTTCGTTTTGTAGTCAGCACATACTTTGATTGTTTTTGAACTCATGTAGGACATCCATCATGGAAATGGGACACAGCAGGCATTCTATGACGATCCTAATGTTCTCTACATCTCGCTGCATCGCTATGATGATGGGAACTTCTTTCCGGGCAGTGGAGCTCCTGAGGAGGTAAGTATTTGTTGAACTTGAGCTTGATAAATTGTTAGCACTCACTGATGCAGCAAAACTAATTTTTGTGTTACGAAAACTGTTTTGAGTGGCCCAGAAGACTGGGTGGCTTATTAACACAGCTTAAAAACTGCAAAACAGCAGCCTTTAAAGTTTTATTTTTGGATCCCATAATAGGACAGTTGCAGTGTTTTGCCAACAACTTCAGTGAACTGTCATTCACAGCATATTGATTTAATTTAGTCTTAATCAGCCATTGCTGTGTCTTCAGTTTTTAGTACTGCAATGAGAAGAACATAATACCACATTTTAGAGCAGGCGCTGCAGTGAGAACTTAATGCATATTGTAAGGAAGGTTATTACATTCCTGTTATATTTTTATTTCAGAAAACCTGTTAATAATATTTAATAGTATGTGTAATTAGTGAGAAGAGGCAGTTTTTTGTGGGTTACTTAGGTAAACATTTTGTAGTTAATTAGAATAAAGTTAACTACTTGGAAATTATGCTGACATTTTTGTTACTTGAAAAAAGTTGACAAGTATGTTAGCTCAGTACAGATGTTAGCAGCAGCATTTCCATTTATTGCAGACCACTTCACTGCTTTATAGTTCCTGACGCCTGAATGGTCAGAAAACCCTCTCATGTGAGAGATGGCACTAAGGATTATACATTGTTTTCCCTGACATGCAGTGACCTCAAAGTTAGAATTTACATTTAGAAGTTTATGGGAAAAGCCCCTCACCAGAAAAAATATTTTAGTCTTTTGTTGGACCTTTTAGCACTTGTTTTCTATCCAAATTTGGCTTCAGCAAATATTTCACAATTGATACTCCTATATATACTAAACTAGAAGTTATGGGTTCTAGTCCCGGGTATACCTAGAAATCACTGGAGTCAAAATGCAACTTTAATGGTGGTGGTGCTAGACTGGTGTGCTGTGCTGTCCGTAGGATAAATCAAGGTCATTTCCCCAGTCCTGATGTTGGCAGTGCTCTTTTTTGTTTGTTGAAGTGTAAGTAAAAGAAGCCAAAGCATTATTCACAAAAAACAAAGTTTCTTAGCCAGCAGCCCCTTCCCCATAAACCAGTGCATGCAGTTTTCAGGCTGTATGCCATTAAAATTGTATACGATGTTTGCCCTTATTCATTCAGTCACATCACTACCAGTCTTAAGCATTGTGTATAAATTGTTTCAAGTAAGAAATTTGTTGTGTAAGTTGGATTGTTTGCAGCTGATGTTGCCAGAAGTACTACGGGTCGTGTCTTGGTTTTGGCTTTCTCCTTCCAGCAGTCATCGTCTGGGAGATTGTTTGAGACCATGATCCTCCAATTATGGTTAGTCTTAAATGACCTACCTTCACACATGCTTCAAAGGTCTTTCTTGCCTCCATTTGTTGTGGCTTATCACCATTATTCTTTAGTGTATATCTACTGTGCTTCTTAATGTGTACATTCAGTGTACCTCTTCATATTGCAGGAGAATGAATTTGACAACATACAGAAGAACTAAGCTTTTAAAGGAACATTATATCATATTTGAGGGCTGCTGTAATTGTAAATCATACCATTTGTGTCTTACCTACCTTGTGCATCTTCATTCCCTAACAGATATTGTCAGCTGTACCTCAGTCCCTGTGATGACCAGCTCATCTCATGCTAACATTTCCTTGATTCTTGATGTGTAAGAGTTCCATGTAAAGTAAGCATTGCTAGGAGCTGATTCTTCATGCTGCTTTGAGTGTTTCAGATTGCACTTCAGTCAGTGAATAGTTTCATCTACATAATGTCTTATGCTCACCGATCATTTATTTTTCAGTGGAGATCTTCCAGCATAACATTATTTTAAGTGTTTTTATATTTATAGTTGTCTGTGTTTCTTTTTACCTCCTTGACTTTAAAAAAATTGATTCTGTGTAGTCTCATAACAAAGAACCAAACCAAAAAAAAAAAGAAAATCTGATGAGGTGCTGAAGTTTAGTAAAGGGAAAATATCAGTTTGATGTAGTAATCTGCACTTAAATAGATGGGCCCTACATGGAGATATTTTGCTGAACCAACATTAGTCTCTGAATAGAACAGAATATATGTCATCGTCTGTAGTACCTGTGAAGGTTCAGGAAACTAGAAGAAAAGCTAAACGGTCCTTTTTCCTTACCTATTCTAAAATTAAGGTTAACATGCAAAACTGCATGTTACAGCCACAGTTCCCACATACATTGATTTCTGTTTGTTTTTTTTTTTTTCTTATCTGTTTTCCCCTCCCAGATGTGGAAAACAGCTTGCATGCACTGAGTAAGTGTAACTTTTATCTCTAACAAAGAAAGTGCACTTGCTGCCTTTAAATAAATTAGCAGAAATGTGCACTGTTGTATTGAACGTATTAAAGTATTACAGCTGAAGGGGAGCAACTATTTATATGTCTTATTCACTTCAGACTTCATTTATTTTTTTACTGAACTGTTTGCCAATATAAATTTATATGGTAATTACACTGTAGCTTGTACATTTCTCTTAGCACATTGTGTTCAGAGGTTTCATGATTAATTGCTTGCAGCTGCAGAGAGCTAGTTTCCAAGCAAAAACAGTTAATGAGGAAAAAAAAACTAGTAACTTTGCAGATGCATGAAAGAATCTTTGAAAATTTCATTCAGAACACACTGTTAGACTGTTCATGGTTAACTGGTTGCAAATGTAGACTTTTTCCTCCCACTGAAAAGCATTTGCTAATAAAAAATAACTAATGGCTTTGCAAGTACAAGATGTATCATTTTCAGTGCATTTTGTCATGTTTTTCAAACCTCTTTGCTTGACAAATTCTTGTCTTTGTTTGAACCAGACATTAATCTAGATATCAAGCCATGTAAAACAGGAGATGTTATCATCTTAATTCTACATATGATCTTTATTTTGCATATAATGTGATCAATACATTTTTATATCTCCTACCCCAGCTGTCCAGTCACAACATTATATTAACTGTAACTTGCTTCTTTCCACCCTTTCTTACCTTGTTACAGTGTAAAGCACTGATGCATTGCAACTTGGAAAAATTACTTCCTTGCTTTAACATCTTTAGCATATATAGCAGTCATTGGTTAGACTCCCACAACCTCACAGTTACAGTACTCCTGACTGCATTCTATTAATAATGCTTTACAGTGTAACATGCAATGTATATCATGACATTTTTATACAGATTACAGATATTAATTAGAGCAAAACCTGTTTTACTTAAAGTTGTTTTTTAGTCCCTTCAATGTACTGTTAAATGGTAATGGCATAAAGTGGGGTGTATGTTTTGCAGTCCATCCACCAGTTTAACACAGTCAACACATTCCAGTCTTTGTCAGCCACATCTTAAAAAAGTTGCATTTTTGTATCTAACAGGATTCATACTTTTCAGTATCCCAATTAGTCACTAATTTCTCAGTACTGCTGGTATTCTTCGTGGTCTTCTTCATCTCCCAACACCAATCTCTGGTTAAGAATACCCCTAATTCTTGTATTCAGCTCATGTGCTTTCATCTGTTCCCCAAGCATTTTACTTTGGAACAATAGAAAAGGTTTCACTGGCAAAGTCTCTTATGGACTTTGTTAAGGTCAGACGAATGAGAGTCAGAATCCCCTTCTGCTCACTTGTTCACTTTTATTGTTCAAACTTTTTTATTTCTTCCTTAGCATGTTCTTTGTTCATCCAGGAAATATATTCTGAAGACAGCTGGATATAGTAGCTTGAATCTCACACTTGCCTTTAGACATTCCTTGATTGCTATGATAAACTTGCTTCTCTTCTGCTTATGTAGTGAAAAATCTTTTTTTTACAAGCATTCTGTTATTCCCAATGTTTAACCCTCCTTTCTGCCACCGTTTTATCAGGATCAATTATTTCTGCTGGTATGATTGCATCTTTACTGATTTGGTCTTGGCTGCTTTCCTATGAGCAAGTTTGCGGCATACACATGATGCGGCCTTTCAGTTAACAAATCCTGCTATGGAAACCATTCCAATTGCTTATTTGTACTTTCATAAAATTAGTCCAGTCTGTTCCTTCCAGTTTGAAAGGTGTAGCATCATATTTCAAGTTCTGTCTGCAAGTCTGTCTTCTAACGCTGCTATTCTTTTCTGGAACAGCTGCTCTTGAGAAACCTTATGCGCAGCCACTCTTTTTTTCACCTCAGCCTGTCAGTTTTTTTTAATTTTTGTCAGCTCATCTGAGTATCTAGTTAAGGCTTCATCTATTTTTGAGCCATTGTTTACTTGACTGTGCTTTTCTTATTTTAAACACATCTTAGTGCATTTAATTTATTTTTTGCAGTAAACTACTGGATCTTTTCTGCCATATTAAAACTGAAACTTAAACTGCTTTTTGCAGAACAGCTGCAAGATTCTTCCCAACTACAGTTTTCTCTTCTTCTTTTTTATTTTTATTTTTTGTTGTGTGTCAGAGGGAGGCTTAATGTTTGTGGGAGTACAAGATAAAAAAAAGTCATACCAAGCAGTTTATCTAGTAAGTCATGTAATTGTTGGTCTCTCCATTTACAGAGAGCAATAGGAAAGCCACATGGACCATTTGGGTTATTTTTGTATTATTTTAACTACCATTTTAACTTTGGTTGAAGTTCTGTTAGACTCTCAACAACTAATGTCTTCCTGAGGTAACTTTTTCTATCTAAGCCTTTCCACTGCCATATTTGAACACTCATAGTGTTTGAACTTTTGTGAAGGTTGTCAAAAATGTTTCTGAGTTCTTGTTTAGTTTCGTGCTCATTTCTCTTTCTGAGTGTAAAATATCAACGAAATTTAGGCCTAAGATATGGTGTTAGTATCAGGGATAGATATCAGAGTATAGGCAAAGAGAAAGGCTTTGGGGAAGCCTAAGTAAAAACCCGCTCTGGAAGAATTTTTAGTTGAATCTAGAGTAGGTGCTGCTGTTAAATTTACAAGGAAACAATGTGAGGACATATGTATGGCTCCCAAATATGCAACAAAATCCAGAAGATTTAGAAGTTTTGCCTGGAAGTGTTTGCATTGGTACTTTTATACCGCAAACAAACTCTGAAGAATTTTTCCTTAGGTGGATGGCAAATGTTGAAAATGTGATGTGGAAGACAGAGGTACCTGATAGCATATATTCTTAGACTATAATGAATTGGCAGACTTTAAAAATTACCCACAGAGTACTTTGTCAGGAACACTGGACAAGCAAATGTGTTTAACTAAGGTTCATAGGTAGGTACTAGGCTGTTGGCCCTAGGGCCTATAGAAGCCTAGCCAAAAAGGAACCCTGGCTTTCACCACCCAAGAAAATTATTTTCCTGTGCCGTTGTCGAGCAGAGCCACAGAGGTGATCCCCGGGGTGAATTTCCTATTTACCATCCAATCATCAAGATTTTTCTTGAAGAGTGCTAATGAGGAGCTTTGTTTGATATAGATAGGTAGTTTGTTCCGGAGTATGGGAAGTCTCTGGGACAGGAATCTACCCCTCCAGCACTGTTTATTGTGGTGACAAAGTTTAAGTCCCTAGAGCGAGTAGCTCGGAGGAATTGGGATTTCTTTAAGTGGAGCATGTCCAACAGCTGTGGGTTTGACTTGTATGTTAGACAGAGATCGCCTCTGAGTAGGCAATATGCGACGGAGTAAAGCTGGAGTTTTCTGAGACGGTCTGCGAAAGGCATCTGTTTGAGGTTGGTAATCCTCTTTGTGAGGTATTTCTACGGCCTTTCCAGTTGTTGTAGATGTCTTGTTAGGTACATACCAAAAGGGGTGCTGTACTCTGTAGTGGGTCTAATGAGTGTTGAGTAGAGGGGAACAATGACCTCTTTTTTCCTGGATGAGAAACCTTTTGTGATGAGGTGTGATACGTAGAAGGATTTCCTAACTACTGTGGCGATGTGATTATCAAAGGCGAGGCTACTGTCCACCTGTGTCCCAAGGTCTCTTATCATACTTTCGGTGTTAAGTAGACTACCACTTATGTGGTAGCTCATGGGTACAGAGTTTTTTACGAAAGGGGATGACAATGCACTTTTTTTCATTGAGCTTGAGGCCATGGCTTTGACACCAGGCATCTGTCTCAGTGAGGCCCTTTTGTAGGACATTCACATCATTAGGAGTTTCAATTATGGCTCCTAGTTTGCAGTCATCTGCGAACTTTGTTAGCCAAAGACCTTCTGTGTTAGCCTGTACTTCAGAAAAGTAGATACCAAACAGGAGAGGACCCAGGACTGAACCTTGTGGTACTCCATTTGTCACTGGTCTGAAGTTGGATTTGGAGTATGCTACTTTCACAGTGTGGGTTCTGTCAGTGAGCCAGTTGGCAACCCATCTTGTGACATAGGGATTTATACCTAGTTTAGTGAATTTATCTATAATTCCAGAGTGGGGGATGGTGTCAAAAGCCTTGGTGAGATCTAGATAGGCTGTGTGAACCACCTTACCCTCGCCTACGGCTTTAGTGACTGCTTCAAATAAGTAAGTCAGTTTTAGGAGACATGATCTGCCTTTTGCAAACTCGAACTGGGAGGAGTCCGGAGTTTGGGAATTACCAATGTCTTTGTTTATAAGTTCCTTGATGATATGTTCTATGGCCTTGCAGACCAGGCTCGTTTAGGCTAATGGGGTAGTAGTTCCTGAGGTCCATGGTGGCTCCCCTTTTGTGGAGTGGGATAACCATCGCTGTGTGCCATTCAGTGGGCACAAAGCCTGAGGTGAGGCTATGATTGAACATGGTGCTTAGGTAGGGTGCCAGTTCATTCTGTAGTTCATGTAGAACGCAGCCTGGGATGTTGTCAGGTCCCATGGATGCTGTGTTCTTGGCTTTGGAAAGTGTGGTTTTTACCTGTGCAGCCATGATTACAGGAACTTTGCATTCTTCCGGTATAGAGATGGGCCCTTTAGGGGGTGAGGGGGGAGGGTAAAGTTAGCACTGAACCTATCTGCCAGGATATTGGCAATATCAGTTGGCTCTGTATATTTAGTGCCATTGTGCTGTAACTCAGAGCACATCTGAGTGTTGCCATTGAGATTCTTGACATTCTTGGAGGCCAGTGCTTGCTTGGGCTAAAGGGAAGTCTCTGTGTTCACCAGTGGCAGTGGTTAACACTGAGCAGCCTGCCTGTCCCTGTAGGAGTGGTTACTGCCTAGAAACTGTAGTTTTATTGGCCATTTTGGGTCAATTCCAAACTCCTTGATCTCTCTCTCTCTTAAAACCCTGCAAGTCTCTTTTTGCGCGGTGTTGCACACAGAGCAGCGTCGAGCAGCACCACTTAAACAGGTTTAAACTATTCCCGGCTCCACAAAGTCTGCTCTTCACTTTTTCTCTTAGAATTGCTCTAAATCTCAAAATAAGCACTCTGTTTTCATTCTAAAGCCCTGCACTTGCTCTTATAAGTAATCTCATAGGTAAACACTAATAAACTTAAGCACTACACCCTCTTATACTCCTTTTAAGTACTTGCTCCCTATTGGTTATTTCTGATCAGTCAATAAGTAGTTCCCTATATTATTCAGGCATGTCCAAAGGTCAGTTTTGGGTTTACTCTCCAGTCCAGCTGGTGAATCTGGGAATCTTGAGGCAATGTTACAACTGCCTTATGTATACAGACCACCCTCTCCTCCTCCCAACAAGCTCAAATATATGTGAGAGATGCAACTATATAGCCAAACTAGAGGCTGAGCTCTCTCAACCCAGTACTGGCACAGCCAGTCAGGAGGAGAAGGTAACCACACACATCACAAATCCAGTCTCACATAGACCTATCGCATCAGCAAACCAAACACATAAACACACAAAAACATACTCGGAGGCTCTAAATAAAAATCTGCCTAAGCAGCAAGACCTCCAATGCAGACATCCAAGCAAGCCCTACCACGAAACATTACCCACGTAGCACATAGCTCACAAAGTCAGTGTGCCACACAGTCACAGCCCTTAAGGCTAAACAACACACCTAATACACTTGTAATAGGTGACTCTATTGTCAGACACACTGACGTCCCACTCACCAGACTGAACAAGGAGAAGGTCATTGTAAGCTGCCTGTCGGGTGCCAGGATCCGCCACATAACACAAGCACTCAGGTCACTCCAAAGCACGTACAAATATGACCCCGTCATTGTCCATGCTGGTGTGAATTACCTGTGACGTACCTCCCTGGACTACATGAAAAGAGACATAGAGGAGTTCTCTGATCATGTAGCCCAGGCCGGTATGGTACTGACCTTGAGTTGCATCTTACCCTCACCAAGAATGATGCCACAGTATAAAGACAAAATGATCAATTTTAACACTTGGCTAAAGTATTGGTGTCATTCAAAGGGGATCCAGTGTCTGTCAGCCTGGGATGACATGCTCAACAAGCCACGTTGCTTCGCTAGGGACAGCTTGCACCTGTCACCCCTGGGTTTTTGAATACTGGCAAAGACTCTTGCCTCCCCCATAGTGCCTTTTTTAGGCAAGACTCAAAAGACAAACTCACCTCCATAGACAACACAAAGAAAAAAAAATTAAGGGTAATGCTGCTCAACGCCAGAAGTCTAAACCTCAAGATGCACGCACTCGAGACTCTCCTCAGTATGGAGAATATCGATATCTGTGCAGTAACAGAAACCTGGTTCAAGGCTCCTGAGAGAACCCCAGCACTAACAGGTTATACTTCATACCATGCTTTTCGGCCACAAAAGGAGGGGGAGTATCCATATTTATCAAAGATACCCACACCTCCAGGTTAGTAGCACTGCACGAAGCATCAGAGACCATCCATGTGCAACTAACAGTGGGCAAAACTGCCTTTCAGTTTGTAGCCTGCTACAGACCACCCTCCCAAACACAGGAACCCCACTTGGCTTTCCTGAGAAGACTGGAGAATATGAAGGTCTCTCCAAACACCATTATATTGGGTGACTTCAACTACCCAAACATTGATTGGGAAAACTACTCAAGCCCAAACACCCTCGCCCAACGGTTCCTAGAATTTATAAACTCAAATGCTATGGAACAACTGGTCACCACTCCCACAAGAGGGGAAACATATTGGATCTGGTCATCACCAACATGGGGTCTCTATGTTCCACACCAGAGGTAGACCCCTCATTGGTAAGATCAGACCATAAACTAATCTCACTGGACATCCATATTCCATCCCCACCCCCAGCCAAGGAAACCACGGTGAAGAACTTCTCAAAAGCAAACTTCACACTTCTCAAAAGCAAACTTCACACTTCTCAAAACTGAGGTGGAATCCTTCAAAGCCCCCGGGCCAGTGGGAAATACGGCCCAAAACGCAGAATCCTTTACAAAAGGATTCTATGGACACCTATAGGAATGCATGGAGCATGCTATCCCAAATAAAACCAAGACCCACTCCTCCAAAGGCAGGAGACCTGTCTGGTGGACCCCGGCCATAAATAAGCTATACAACAGAAGGAGGAAGCTACAACATGGCAGAACAAAATCCCAAAAATGGAAGGCATCTCTGATCAGTACTAGCAAGAAACTATGATCCCTCATAAAATCATCTAAGGCCAGCTTCGAAAGAAAAATTGCACAAGACACTAAAGATAATCACAAGGCCTTCTTTAGTTATGTCAGGAACCTGGGAGGCAACTCCCAGATATGCTCTGAGTTAGTGCAAAATGACAAAAAATACACTGAACCCACAGACATTGCCAACATCCTGGCAGAAAGGTTCAGTGCAAACTTCTCCCCCCTTCCCCCCCCAAAGAGCAAATGTCTATCCCAACAGAGTGTAGCCTTCCTGAGATCACAGATGCACAGGTGAGAGCTGCCCTCTCCAAAGCAAAAAACACAGCATCAATGGTACCAGACAGTGTCCCGGGCTGCTTCTTACATGAGCTCCAAGAAGAACTAAACCCTCATATAAAGTCACTGTTCAATCTCAGCCTTACTACAGGATATGTACCCAAGGAATGGCGCACAGCAACAGTGGTCCCACTCCACAAAGGTGGTGCCACAACAGACCCCGGAAACTATCGCCCTATAAGCCTGGTCTGCAAAGCTATGGAGCGTATCATCATGGAAATCATAAACAAAGACACTGGGAACCTCCAGACACTAGATCCTACCCAATTCGGCTTTGTTGAAGGCAGATCTTGCCTCTTGAACCTGGTTGACTTATTTGAAACAGTTACCAAAGCCATAGATGAAGGGAAGGTAGTCCACACAGCCTGCCTGGACTTCGCAAAAGCCTTCAACACAATACCCCACTCGGGCATCATAAATAAGCTCACCAGCTTAAATATCAACCCCTATGTCACAGGATGGGTTGCAAACTGGCTCAGGGGTAGAACCCACATGGTCAGAATAGCAGGTGCCATGTCAGACTCTAAACCAGTTACAAGTGGCGTCCCACACGGCTCAGTCCTGGGACCTCTCTTGTTCGGTATATATTTCTCCGAGGTACAGGCTAACACGGGTGGACTATGGCTGACCAAGTTCGCAGATGACTGAAAACTGGGTGCCATAATCGACTCTCCGGCTGACACAAGCATGCTCCAAAAGGGTCTCACAGAGATGGATAACTGGCGCCAGAGCCATGACCTAAAGCTAAATGCCAAAAAGTGCATAGTCATCCCCTTTGGGAAAAACAAAGTGCCCACAAATTACCACATAGGTGGTATTCCATTAAGTACGGAAGAAGTAATTAGGGACTTGGGGACCCAAGTATATAGCAATCTCTCCTTGGACAATCACGTTTGCAAAGTGGTTAGAAAGACTTTCTATATAGCCCAGCTTATCACGAAAGGGTTCATATCTGGATCAAGAGAGGTCATTGTGCCCCTCTACTCATCACTTATCAGGCCCATAATTGAATACAATGCCCCATTTGGGATGTACCTTACCCGACACTTGCAGCAACTGGAAAGACCCCAAAAGTACCTCACCAAGAGGATCAAGGGACTCAAACAGATGCCCTATGCAGTTCGGCTAAAGAAACTCCAGCTCTACTCAGTTGTGTACCGCTTACTCAGAGGCAATCTGTGACTGACGTATAAAGCCATGTCCAACCCAGAATTAATGGACTTGCTTCACCACAGGAAATCCAAATCCCTTAGAGCTACACGCTCCAGGGACTTGAACCTCAGCACAGAAATAAATAGGACATGCTGGAGGGACAGATTCATATCCCAGAGACTCCCCTCACTCTGGAACAAAATCCCAATCCATGTTAGGCAGAGCCCCTCACTGACCCTCTTCAAGAGAAATCTTGACGAGTGGATGGGAGATCGTAAGTTTACCCCTGGGATCTCTTCTGTGTCCCTGCTTGACAGAGGTACAGTAAACTAACCTTAAAAGGGCTACCTTCTGTGACCTACTATACAGAGGTACAGTCAATTAATCTAAAAGGGTGGCAAAAGCCAAACACACTCTGGCTAGGCTTATAAATGCCCTAGGGCAGATAGCCTAGTATCAGCCTATGAACCTATAGCTGTAGAATGCTTTGTGGTTGTCTTTAGAATCAGTGGTGATTTTGTTTTCATAACTAGCTTTGGAGGATTTTATGAGGGATCTCAGCTTCTTACTAAGGCTGACCAGGGAGTTCTTCCAGTCATGGGATTTTACTCTTGTTTTGCAACAGTTTCTTTCTTCTGTTGTAGAGTTTGTTTATGGCAGGGGACCACCAGAGGAAATTATTTTTTTCTTAGTTGGGATACAGGATCTGAATTGCCTAGACATAGTAAGGCCTTGTTAAGTTTAATTTTGATTTTGGTGGTTGCCAAAAATGGAATTACTAGAAGGTAGAAATCGAAATCTAAATCAACTAGACTTGAAGTAATGAATATTGTAACAGAAATAAAAGAACAGGAAGTAGGATCTTTAGAAAAGGGTTGGAGTAAATTATACAGGAAAAATGGAAGTTGTTGGAACAATACATGCAGAATAATGTTTTGGAGGAAGAGTGAGGTTTAAGGGAAGGGAATAATTTAATAATGTATGTAATGTGCTTAAATTATAATGATATATGTCATGTATAATTTAAGCAACATTACATAAATTCAGTCAGAATGTTTGTAAATGTGAAATTGTTAAAAATGGTTTGATACTTTTATAAGAATGTAAGTTTGCTTATGTCACAACTGATAATTCAATAAAACTGTTTAAAAAACATGTTTAATCTACTAGCCTGTATGATGATATTCCTTGTAAATGGTTTGATGTGACTGTTCTTCCTCCATATACTCAAATTGTCTAAGATATTAACAGAAGCGATTTCAATTTTTTCATGATTTATTGACCATGTTACATATTCAGGATACAATGGTTATGTGTCTGCCTTTAACTAGTAATGCAGATTTATTAGTAAATAAAAAAAGTTTTACTTCTTCTGGATTTCCATTGGTGCAAAACGTAAAAGTGGTAGACTATCATTAAACATCCTTTGTTTCTTAGATCATTTTATATTAATAATAGGTTGGCACTTTTATTTATATCACCAGTAAATATTTTTCCAAGTACTGTTACTGTTTGAATAATAAAAGTACCTTTTTTTAAAAAAATGGAAATCTAAAACTGTTCCCATTTAATGCTTTGTGGCATGCTTTCTAGGAAGAATACCAAACTCATAATTTTGAAATCATGTAAGTAATATTTGCAAGTAATTTTTCTGATTCCTACATTTATTCATTTTTCTGTGATTGTCATTGTGCCTCTTGGCAAAAGTATTGCCAGTCTGAGCTAAGCTATAAAGACCATCTTTGTCTGCAGACCACTTTTTTCTGTTGTATTTTGCAGACTTTTTTTTACCTCTTTCAAAATTATTTACTTATCTCTCATGTGAAGGTAAATGTGAGATGTGTCATCATCTAACTGCTGACATTTCACACATTATATTTATTTTGTATTTGTTAACTGGATAAGTGGACTTATCCAAGGACCCTTTTCAGCCTCGACCTTGGCTGTGTAGCCAGTTACAAAAAAACAAAGAAATTAATGTACAGAGTAGTGAATAAGAAGGTGTTACAGTAGAAGATACGTATATACATGGTATAAATGTAATTAAAGGATCATTATATGTAGTGAACATCTCAACAAAGTTTAATACTACTTTATGACACGAGAAAGAGATTTGCATTGGCTTGTATGCAAATGAGTTAATGCAGAGAGTAAAGTAGAGTAAACCATGCAAAACATTTACTCTCTTATTTGTTAATTTGTTGTTTTTTTTTTTTGTAAACAAGAAACGTGTATTATTCCTTTCTTAATGACAACTTCTGTTGTATATTCTACTAAAAACTGTACCAGTCCTGGTCTTTCGCTTAGCACCCCCTATTTCTTTCTGTTTGCCTATACTCTAATATCAGTCCTTGATGTGGAAGGCAATCTCTAGCCTGCAGTCCAAACAGTTCCTGGTGACCTCCCATTCTATTACCTTTCCCTCAGTAATTATTTGCTCCTAATACCTTGGTTCCTTTGCCAGTTTTCTCCAATGTATTCCAGCCCCCTCTTGCCTGTTGTCTGTATCCCTAACTGCAGTTATCCCTATCAGCAGAATCTCCATTCTCCATTCCTGTATTGGCTTAGTTCTTAGAATACCTTCTGATACTTTATAAATATAGTATTCTGTATAATTATTGTTGTTCTCCTTAGAGTTCTGCATCCAAAATCCCAGTCTCTCCCAGTTACTTGAGCGTCTCCCCTTTTTCATCATCATATCTTTCCATTTTGAATTGTATTTTTTTTTCTGCACTGTGTATAGAAACCTTAACTGTGTTGCTCTGAAATACCCCTTCAACTTGGGTAATCCCGATCCTCCCTGTTCTATTGAAAGAATACGTTTATCCCACTTGCCTCTTGCCATCTTTCTCTCCCAGATAAAATCCTTCAGCTCTTTGTTGATTGCTATTCACAACTTCTCCTCTGGGTGATAAAAATATGCCTGACCTGTGTAAAAGAAGGGGATTGATTATATACGTGTGTGAGCACATACAAATAGAAACACATACACATGATGTATTTATATATATACATAAATAAATCAAAAAGGGAAAACTAGTTGTACAGGAATGACCACTCTAGATATTGGCATAGGCATTACTAAAAAGGGCTCTTGTCACAACAACTTGTATAAGATGCCAATATCTAGAGCAGTTGTTCCTGTACAACTAGTTTTCCCTTTTTTGTTGATTTGTTCTTCCTTATAAAAAGTGTGTGCTACCATTAAGGATGGAAAACTACATATCCGATGTTGTACATTTTTGTCTGATTCAATGTGCTGGTTGTCAGATCTGACTGTGGCACTTTATACCAGAGTATGGGATGCAAGAGCTCTGACTCCATTCCTACCCACAATTCCCCCCTCTTAGCTGATTTCCTCGATCTTATTTGCTGCCTGTTTGACCAGATGTGTCTTCTAAAATCTCCACACATTCATGATAAGTTAAAACATTTTTTGACTAAAAATCTTTTACTTCTCCCTTTCCTACAAATTTTTTAGGTAATGTCAGGTCTTGATAAGGCTTAGGATTAATTTAGGTAGAATACTTAGGACAAATAACCTTTTTTCTAGTTTACATAGTGTACTTTGTTAGAATTTTCTAGTCCCTTTTAACGAGGTACATTCATATATACATATGTCAGTAGTATAAATAGTTCTTTGGTGTAGTGTTTTTATGAAGTGTATTTCTCTCTAGTATAATTATTTAATAGTGTGTAGAGTTTTCAGAGTGATTTATATGATTGGGATAATTCTTATAGAGTATTGTTCTGATGTCTGACAAGCCCACTGGATTCAAGAAGCGTTCAGCATGTAGACACAAGATTCCTTGCTAAGATTACCATTCCCTTTGTGTTTACTGTCTAGGTCCCTCTCATCTTTAGAACACAACCGTATGTAGTGCTCTGTCTGTCAAATGTTTGTCTGTAAGACCCTACATAGTAGCTTATCTTTCTTATCCATATACCTTGAGAACCAGTGACTTAAACTGTTGGCTGAGGGTGCTAATGGTGGAATCCTCTGAACCCGAGGATCAGCCATCTGCCAAGAAATCTAAGAGGTCAAGGTTACTGTCCATCGTCCTCTGGACATCTTACCAGAAGCTAGTTAAAGCCCTAAAGACCGTCTGGTATGGATCCGATTTCTTGTATATCCTCTGAGGCTTTTCCGGTGTCTATTCTGGAAATTGATGGGAACCTTGGCTGATTATTTCTGAGGGACTGAGGGGAATTCCTCAGATTTTGGTAAGGGAAGAGATTCATACATACTGTGATTGTTGAATCCCACCAAGGGTCTGAACCACTGAGAGTCCTTAGGGCTGATGTCCTGTTCAATAAAAAGCAGAATACTAAACATATTACCCTGCTGCTAAAATTCACCAATGTGTAATGGCAGGATTTTACTCAGGGACTGTGTTTAGTGCTTTGCTACTTTGTCCTCTGTTCATAGTTTCACTAAACATTATAAATTCAATTTTATTTCTAGTGTCAGAGCAGGTTTTGCCAGGGCTGCTCTGCATGGGTACGTAGAGGGCTCTTCAGTGCCTTCCTCCTCCCAGCCTTCTTAGTTCTTATACTCTGCCTTTTGTAAAGAATACTGTAACAGTGAAATGGAAGGACATAGTACAGTTGTGTAAAATCTTGCCATAACAGTAGATGTTCTTCTCTTCACTGTTGCAGTGTTTGGTAGCTCCATCCTTCCCCCTCTTTTCTAGCTCCTTTTCTTTCTGTCCTTTTTCCTTCTGGATGTACATGTTCTCTTTTGTCCCTGAGGGTATTCTGTTCCTCCTGGGGCAATTCAATTCTGAGTGTTTGTGTCCATACATCACTTTTATGCCTTATGCGGGGAGCATACGTGTGATGTACGGCACCTGTAACATCTAAAGACTTTGGTGTACTGGCTATCCTTGGCAGGAGATCCTTCTGTAAAGAATACTGCAACAGTGAAGAGAAGAACATTAACAGTTATGGTAAGATTTTACAAAACTGTACTTTCCTCACCTATGACAACTTAAAGGTTTATTCAGTTATAGGAGGGAAGTAATGCTAGGTATAAGTCATCAGATTCGGTCTAAAGTAATTTATTGGAGAGGAGGGAATCACGGTTAGGGGAGGAGTCAGATCCTTGGATCCACTGCTTCAGAAGAAGGCGCTGAAGTTGGATCCGACAGCCTAAAGGTTGAACTGGATGAAAATGAGATGACATGGATCTATCGTTATGGTAAGTACATAACTTTAGATTTTAGACTTCAGTTTCTACCTCTCCCTAGATGTCAGCAGGGTGGTCTCTTAACTGGAGCTGCAGTTACAACTTTATGTGAGTGAGTGAGAAATTTTGCAGCTTTCTTTGCCTGGAAGATATGGTTCACTAGGAAATGATGGAGAGCTGTAACTGAAGATATAGTTGAGATAACTGAGTACCCCATTCATTCAGTTTATTGGGGGAGACATTTATTAAATTAATACAGACCAAAAGAATGGTTGTTAGTGCTTGATATAGGTACTATTCATGTATTTTTGAGGTAGCAGTAGTAGTAGCAGGAATCAGCAAACTCAACCTCGAATGATTTTCTGAAATCAGCTTCATTGTGTTTCTTTTGCAAAGTTTTCATTCTTCTTATTTTTCACTTTTTAGAGCGACTCAATAAAAAGCATTCTTTATTAAAAAATCATTTTTATATTTTTTACTTTTTAGTTTTTAAGTAAAATATAACAGTAATACTTGAATTCCTGTTGTGTTTTACTTAAAAACTAAAATCTTCACGGTCTTGCCTATTTACCACTGTGAGCTGTCCAGAGTGCTGAAGTGCTGTGATTGGTTATCAGTGGATGTAGGTGACAGCCAAGTGGTCGACCATTACAGAACGACAGAGGCAGAGCCAGAGCCATGAAGCCAGTGTTAATAAAAAGCATTTAATAATATAATAATAATAATAAAAAGGCATTGGGTGTGTTTTATTGATCAGATATTTAAGAATCAGCTGCATTTGTTGATGTTGCTATATCGGTGCAGTTAATTCATAATCCTCTAGAGATTATAAATATTGCCATTCTGCAGATTAATTTATTTAAATAATTATTAATTTAAAGCCTGTGTAAAGGACAGTGTGTCTGTCACATGGGTAAATGCTGTGAAGTAGTGCACATTTGATAGTATTGTTACAAAAACCTGAAAACTTGTTTAGGTAACTGAGTTTTTGTTAATCACTAGCAGGGTGTGGCGACCCCTAATCGGGAAAAGCCGAAAGGCAAACAACAACAACAACTAGTAGTGTTTATGAGTGAAGATTCCAATAAGGGTTCTAGTTGTAGTATAACAGCAGATTATGGAACCCATCAGAGATGTTCTGTTGTGTTTTTTTTAAATCAAGACTGCATACCTTCAAGCCCTCTGAGACAAAAGGAACAACACTCAGAATTTGGAGTAGGTCACTTGGCATTTGGTGGAGGTGAACAGGTGGTAAGGCACAGTTTGTTGGCTGCTGGGGAGGATGTCCATTATCCCAAATTGAAGCAGTTATTTTATTAAACAGTTATGTGAAAAGGAGTGTGTGTGTGTGTGTGTGTGTGTGTGTGTGTGTGTGTGTGTGTGTGTGTGTGTGTGTGTGTGTGTGCGTCTGTTTACACATATTTATGTGTCTTTCACCCCTTATCATTCCCTGGCTATCATTAGCATACCACTTAACCTCTTAGAACAAGAAGTATGGACAAAACCTAAAATAAATAATTTTGGGACAAATTCTAAATAATACTCTTATAAACTTATAAAGCTGCCAGAATAACAGGATTTGTGTTAGCATGCATTTTCTGAAGGAAATGTAGTTTAAAACTGAAATGTATTTTGTTATTTACTGAGTTCAGTCCTAATTAATTTGCTAGAAAACTGGAAATTTTATAAGGAGCAGGCCAAAAATATGAGGCAAATGTCTGAACAGTTGAAAGGTATGATCGATCATTAGTGTATTTCTTACATGTACTGATTCACTTTTTTCTTGAACAGGTTATTGCTGGGTATAAAAGATTAAATTGTCATGACATACTAGCTAGCCCATGTGTTCTTCTGTATGTGGCATCCTGTCATATCTATATCTTTGTCTTAGCAGACTGTAGGATGGAGGTGGTGGTCCTTCAAGGACAGAGAGGTTTCATGAAGGAGATGGGCATTTGTAAGCTTGCAGATAATTGTTACAAAGGTAATGGAGAAGATATTAAAAAGTCAGCTGTGGCATTTAATGTTTCAATTACCTAATAGATGGTCTGTTGCATGATTTTAATGCCTTGAATTGGAGACTGATCCTGCTCAACAGTCAGGGCAGCTCCTTAGGAGAATGAAGAAAATCTGATAGACTGTGTGTATGTGGACTTCATGAAAGCTTGTGGTTTGTCTCATAAAGCTTGGTAAGGAAGTTGAAGGGTATAGGGAATTGTCATCAGGTTGAATATGGTGGATATGTAACCTTTTCTTAGTTGGATGTTGCAGAATGTGGTAGGGGAAGAGCCAGTATACAAGGCAGCATTTTTCTGCCTCACATTTTATGTAATTAGAATGCATTATATTTTTGTAGCTGTTTCTTGTGTTGCTGTTGGTCTGTGCTTACTAGTGCAGACCTGGAGTTGTGTTTTTATTTTCTAAAGTAGCGAGCTGAATAGCAGATAACATAGCACTCAAACCAGGGATTGTTGCAGATATAGACTGGGGTGGAATGGAAGGGAAAACGTGGGTGGACAACAGATATGTGTTTGATGTAACTAACTGTGAGTAAACTTGCATGTTTGGAGGAGCTGTCTGTCATAGATACAACAGTGGAGAACAAAATCTGCAGCTGAGATTATTTTAATTGCTGTGGGTACAGTGAGTTTGCCATTTGGGTGGCATCATTTTATCACTCTGTTTAAACTTGTGTTTCTGAATTGGGAGGAGTAATGCCATTATATATCCATATTTTATGCTAATTATATGCGTAGATTTTTGACCTGATGTACATACTTTTCAATAATTTGTCTAGATTTTTGTTAGCAGGTTCAGGTAGAGGGATATGATCCAGCAGTGTATCAGTCTGTGTCCTGTAAGTTAACTCTTTGGAATCTTCCCATACACAGTTGGTGTAGTGTTTGGGAATTGTGTATGATCCTGAGATGGGCATGTGTATTTGTTCATTTCTGTGGAAATGGTTTTACACTTACTGGATATTCACAGACAGTTAATTTATGCAAGGGTTGTAGAAGGTCAAATCCAAGTATTTTTCTCTTTTGCTATAATAAATGGAGGGGACCTAAGCAAATGATTTCCAAATGAATAGCTCTTTGTATATTCTTCTGATATATGGCTCATAGTAGTACACTACAAGGACCTGTCAGACCCATTCTAAAAGGAGCATACCAGCTACCACTACCTCTTTTAGGGGTTATGGACCTAATGCCTGTGAAGCTACACTGTCATTAGTGCGCATTTTTCCCAGTCCCTATGGACTGGATATTCATTTTATTTATTTTTTTATTTAACATTTGTTGACCGGGAAAGTCCGACTAGGTTCCACAGATCCTGTTTTCAGTGGAGGCAAGGGTAGGATTTTTCAGTGCTGTCATGCTGGTGCTCTTCCAGTCCTTCACTGGAGTCTAGCTAATCATCCTCTGCTGGAGAGGGGAAGATTAGAGAATCATCCACATTTTTATTTTTTTTTTTGCATTATTTTTTTGTCCTTATCTCAGTGACTATCAAGCTTTCTTTCTCAACTCCATTAGCACATTTGTCTCCATGGGATACAAGAGCCCTATGGGCCCATTCAGTCCTCCCAAGGACTTGAGCTGAGCAGTGAACAGCATAGCTCTTGCCTGTTCAAAGCTGCAGGGTATGTGCTTAAAGGCAATAGCCAAACTGAACATGCTCACTGTCATCCCAGTATTCTGCATGCAGTGGGCTAGAGAGGACATGTCACTTGCTTCTGCTAGTGGCATAACCCCTGAGGACAACCCTGCCCTCACCTCAAAGCCAGCAGTCCCATGGGATCACTGGTTTCCACCAGGGATTCACAATGGAACTGAGTGCCATTACATGCACCCCATCCTTCTCCCAAAGAGAAGTTAGCTGGCAGTGTTGCATCACTACTGATGCCCTTCCCTTCATATGCTGCTGTATCCATAACATGAAGGATTCTGCCTCTGGTTGACTCATACGCCTGGCCATTTTACAAAAGTTAGCTGCTACTACGAAGGTACATGCATTGGCCTGCTGCATTCAATGTATGTTGGGCATAAACAGACAGGAATAAAGCAGACATCAGCACGCACCTACCTCAGAACTTGTCTGCCGCCTGTGTGACTGCCACCGCCAGTCATCGCTCACTTGGAGAAGTGACTTTGTGTTTGTCCGTGTTCAGATAAGTACCCCATAGGGGTTTTTGGTTATCTTTTTGCCACTGTGTTGTGGGTTAATGTCGGGTAGAAAGGGCAAGTGTCGGTGTAGAAGGCAGATTCCACATAAAGACTTGCACAAGCTCTGCCTATTCTGTCTAGGCCAAGACCACAACCACACCACTTGTAAAATCTGTCAGGCTTTTGTTCCCAAACCCTAAGGAGCCATCTGGCTACATTAAAATTGTATCTAGAGAATCAGCACTTGAAACACTTAGCTAAAGACATGGACCTGACATTGGGAACTTCGGAAGAGCTGCCTGCAAAAAGACCAAAAATTCTCGGCCTGATCCTACTGCTGTGCCCTCTATTCCAACCGTACTTTTTGAGGCCTGTGAAGGCCCATAGTCTGAGTCGGAATCCATGGACATTCCCCTGACGGGTACCCAGGAGGAAGCTGTCAAAGAAGCTGCTAGCACGTCCCAGAGGGAGTTGCAGGCATCTGACTCAGCCGCTGGGGGGAACCATGGCTTATCATTTCCAAGGGCCCACGTGGGGTTTCCCAAATAATCATCCACAAAGACATTATTTCTGATATTGTGGAGTGCTGCCCGGTGTCTGGCCCTCCTTCCCTGCATTGCATTACGGACACGTTTATGTCAGATGCTCCCAAAAAGAAGAAGCAAAATCAAAACATATTCTTTCTTCTCAACCGTCCGTACCATCTGACCAGGCACTTGACTGGCAGCCCTTTACTCAGGGACTACTTAATGTCTTCTTTGCATTATGACAGACCTCTACCCAGGCCCCTTCAGTCTCTACTCCTAAGGGCAAATTAGTACCTGATATTTCCTCTGAAGAAGAGGATTCTTCAGGGGATGAATCCCTAACTGACACATCCCAAATTGCCTCCCCTGTGGGGTATGCTTCTCAAGAGGAAGAGTCAAATCGAATGGATTCCCCAGGGGAAGACTTACCTTTGGGGAAACAGTAGTACAGATGAAGGACTTTTTAAGTGGGACTGCAGCCAGGTTACTGAAACTCAAAAAAAAGTATTATGACCTCTTACAAATAGAGTCCCCTAATCCATCTGCAGTTCCTCCTGTGCATCCTGCCTTTTTGGATGCCTTCCTGGCTGTCTCTACAGTCCCAGACTCACAACCCCCTGCACCAAAGCACCCAGACAGATTTTATGAAGGCCCTGAAGATTCAGAATTCCTCTTCAAGGCCCCTTCCGCAGACCCTTCCACGATTTCTGTGGCTGTATATAAAACTTCCAAACTTCTCCCCTCTACTTCCCTCCTCCCTTTGGATAAGGAAAGCAGAGTAATGGAAAGACTGGGCAAAAAAGTATATACATCTGTCACTTTAGCCATGAGAGCCATAAACTACCAAACTCATGACCAAATATTCCGTGGCCCTTCTTACTGAGGCTATTAAACAGTTGGGTGACCTCCTGGATTCCCCTATCAAAGCTCTAAGGTCTCTGGTCTGTTAAATTCCTGCAGTCAAGTAACTAGACACTCCATTAAGTGTAGTTATGATGCAGTGGAGGCTTCATCAAGGGCTGCGGCCTCAGGTTCTGTCATCGGGAGATATTCCTGGCTTAGGCTACAGCCTCTGTCTGATGATATTAAGTCAAAACTCATGGACGCTCCCTTGGATAATAAAGGCTTTGTTTGGTTCAGTGGCTGCTGAACTTTTTAAGGCCCTTCTGGTGAAGGGCAAAGAGCTCCAGGACCTCTGGCACATATTTGTCTCACTGGTTCCCCGCATCCAGAGGAACTATCCAGCTAAAACTACCTTTGTGAGAAGGCCTTCCAGACATGTGCCACCCAAAGGGAAAAAAGATTCAAGGAAGCAGACCCCCTCTAGGTCTTCTCCCTCTGCTCCAATCCAAAAACAGCCTTTTCAGGCCAAGCCTGGTAGTCTGAGACTACCATGCATTATGCCCAGACACCCCCCTCTCCATGCTCCTCTCTCTGTCCTTTCCTGCTTGGAAACAGGTTACCCAGGACTCTTGGGTCCTCTCAATAATAAAACTAGGTTATTTCATGGTGTGGGAAACCAAACCTACCTTCAGAGGCATTCCACAACCCCCTCAAGACCAAATGGCTTCCTTTCCCCCAGGTCTGCAGACCCTCCTCTCTCAAGGCACAATTCAAGAGGTACCTCCACAATCAAGAGGGAAAGGACTGTATTCCAGGATGTTCCTGGTCCCCAATAGAGCAAGTTCCTGGAAACCTATCTTGGATTTGTCCCATCTAAACACATTCCTCAAGTTCCCTTCCTTTCGGATGCTAACCGTTCCTACTTTCCTTTCCCTGATCTTCTTTCAGGCCTGCATGGTGTCCTTGGATGTAAAGGATGCCTACTTACATTTAATTTATTTATTTATTTTATTTTACATTTGTTGTACATATTTCAGTCCATCCTCTTTTCAGGAAATTCCTTCATTTCTCAGTGGGTTCTGCACATTTTCAGTTTTGTGCTTTGCCATTTGGTCTCTCTACGGCCCCAGGAGTGTTCACAAAGTGCCTAGCCTTAGTCATTGCTTTTGCCAGAATGCAGGGGATCCACCTCTTCCTCTACCTGGACAATATCCACATCCAGGCATCGCCCCTACAGTTGGTCCAACAGCATCTAGACTTCGCCGTCACCCTCCTGAGGTGCCAGGGGGTTCACCATAAACCTTCACAAATCCTCCCTGACACCCTCTCAAGATCATGTGTTCTTAGGATGCAAGATTTTAACAGGATAAATGGTGGCCTGTCTCCTTCCAGACAAGATTATGTCCCTCACATCCTATTTCCTGGAGATTCTCCCTCTCCAAGCACTGTTGGCCAGGGAGTTTCTGAGGCTCCTGGGATTCATGGCCTTCCTATGGTACCCTTCGCAAGACTACACATGAGGAAATTCCAATGGTACTTAAGGACAATCTGAAAACAACACCTGCACCCTCTGGAGTTTATGGTACCCCTGCTTCCCTGCCTTTCCGTAGAACTAATTTGGTGAATTGCACAGCTCTCTGCCAATCCAGGTCTTCCCCTGCAACCCCTTTCCCCCAGCCAGGATCTGTACACAGATGCTTCAGGCACAGGTTGGGGTGCAATCTTAGGAGAATGGAGAGAGAGAGAGAGAGAGAGAGAGAGATTTGGACACTGGGCCAACACAGGGAACAGATCAATATCAAGGAAATGAGAACCTCAATTTTGGCCCTCCAAATCTTCAAGGATCAGATTCTTCCAGGTGTGATACAATGGTACACAGACACTACCACTGTGCTGTGGTACATCAACAAACAGGTGGGGACAAAGTCCTACCTGATATGCAGATTGGCACTAAAGGTGTGGGAAATTACCCAACAGAGACCGTTAAACCTCCTAGCCATCTACATACCTCCTGCAGAAAATGTGATGGCAGATGCTCTAAGCAGGACCATGACTCAATCCCACGAATGGATGCTAAACAGGGATGTGTTCCTGGACCTGGTCCATCAGTGGGGTATACCTCAGGTAGACCTTTTTGCCTCCCCCATGAACAGACAACTCAGAACCTTCTGCACCAGGATACCTTCTCCCAGGGCATGGAGTGTGGATGCTCTTTCCTTCTCCTGGAAGGGGATGTTCGCTTATGCATTCCCCCTCTTCTCTCTCCTACAAAACATTCTGCTGAAGATTCAGAGAGAACAACCTCAAATCTTGTTGGTGATCCCTTTTTGGCCAAGGCAGCATTGATGTACCCCCTGTTACTTCATCTAGCCAAGGGCAATTACCACAAGTTACCCCACCAGATGGACCTTCTCACAGAGGAGAAGGGAACTCTCACACAACCCCAAATATCCACCCTGAACCTTAGACTGCAGGTGATAGGGCATTGATTCCCTTCAGACACCTTTACACTGAGGATGTGCTTCAGGTTCTGCAGGAGGCCAGAAAATCCACTACCAGAAAATCCTATTTATCCAAGTCGAAAAGGTTTTCTGTTTGGTGTCTAAAACAAAATATCCAACGACTGACTATAGAACCTCCAGTGGTTTTGTCTTACCTGTGTGAACTGATATACTCTGGCTTGTCATACTCTTCAGTTAAAGCACATCTGTCTGCCATCTCAGCATGCCTACCTCTCACCCCCCCCAGCTTCCAGACAATAAGTTAAGCTCTTTTCAAAGGGGGTACTACACATTAGACCTCTCAGTTAGCCCATTCCTCCCCCCTTGCAATCTTAATTTTGTATTGGAAAAGCTGACCTTACCACCCTTTGAGCCAGCCAAGGGCTGCTCTTTCCAACACTACACATGGAAAACTATCCTCTTGGAGGCCATTACTTCAGCCAGACGGGTGTCCGAACTGCAAGCCCTCGTTGTCTCCCCCCTTTCACAGTTTTCCACAAGGACAGGGTTTGCTTACGCACTAACCCATCCTTCATGCCTAAAGTAGTTAATGAATTTTCCTTGAATCAGGCCATCAGTCTTCCTGCCTTCTTTTCTTCACCTCAAACCTCTGCTGAAAGAACCCTTCACTACTTGGATGTACATAGACAACTCAGATACTATTTGGACAAGACCTTATCCATGTGGCTCTTTGTCTCCTACCACCCAAGACCCCTGGGAGACCCTGTTTCCAAGCAAACCATTTCCTCCTGGATCTCTAGAACTATTTCCTTTTGCTACACAGCCCATGACAAAAGGCTTCTCTTCCCAGTGAAGGCACACTCCACTAGGGCTGTGTCCTCCCTCCTCTGGTGCCTTCTTTAAAGTTTTGCATACAGCTGCCATCTTAGAAGCAGCTACATGGTCATCTATCCACAGTTTCACCAAACACTATAAGTTGGACATTATTTCCAGGTCCAGAGCAAAGTTTGCCAGGGCCATTCTTCATGGCTTTGTGGAAAATGCCTCTATCCCTCCACCAAACTCTTAATAGCACGAGCTTTTGCACTCTCCCTCATGTTATGGATACCGCAGCGTATGAATAGAAGGACATAGTATTGTTGTGTAAAATCTTACCATAAATTTAGATGTCCTTCTCTTCTATATGCTGCTGTATAGTTTATCATCCTGCCTTCCCCATGATGCTTGCCTGACTCCTGAGTACCCACTCCATAGTCACTGGTTTCTGGCAGCATTCATTTCTGAGGTAGGTGGATGCTGACCTCCACTTTATTCCCGACGTCCGTTTATGGCCAACGTATCCTGAATGCAGCAGGCGGACGCACGTACCTTTGCAGTAGCAGCTAACTTTTGTAAAATGGCTGTTCGTACGAATCAACCAGAGGCAGACTCTCTCATGTTATGGATACAGCAGCATTTAGAAGGGAAGGAAATCTAAAGTTATGGTAAGATTTTACACAACTATACTTTTTTCTCATGCCAGCAGCAGGTGCCTGAGATATTACTGATTAGTTTAGGTTTATTAACTAGTTAGGCCCACTGGACACACAGTCCCTTTTCAAGGGCATTCTGTGAACATCTGATTAAGTCACCTGCTTTGGGTTACACAGTAGGCAAATGAGGGCTGAGTGAATCAAACCCTGTACTGCAGGAACTACAGCTCACAGTCTAAACCCTCTGCACCAACTGCCAGATAATATTTTAACTTGAGTTGCCTTTGTCTTAGTCAGGGCTTCATCCCTCTGTGCAGTGGAACTGACTGGAAATAATTCCTCTTGTGATGCATTTAGGAGTAATTTTTGCAAAGACCATACTCCAGTTGTTTAAAGAACATAACATAGTAACATTTTTTAGTAGGATAACTGATGAAGTATCATTTTCCTCCCACCTTCTCCTTTTTTCTTTCCTTGAGGCACTATACATACATACAGATATTTCAAGCACAGGCATTAATGCCCTTCTAGCCTGCCAATGTACCAAAACAGTTGTTGCCATAATTAAGTGTCCAGACTGTGCTTAAAAATATCTAAACTAGTGCTTGCTTTAATGCAGTTTGGTAGTCTATTCCATGCATCAGCTGCTCTCTCAAAGAACCAGTTAGTACGCTTCTCATTCCTACAGAATCTTCTACATAGGTCATCTGATGATTCTTTACTACTTTTTGATAACCCCAAACATTCACAGAGATAGTTGTCTCTAAATGTCCTATATACCATCTTCTCTTAAATATCTATGAGATACACTGTACATGTTCAGATATTTTAGGTCTTTCATAAAAACTTAAAATTTGATATCCACGGATGCTCTTGGTATATTTCCTATTTACTCATTCTTGTTTTTATAAGGTTTCCATATTGTTGTGCCATACTCAAGTTTGGGTTTAATGTAATTAACAATGTCATCATTTCTGATTTTCTAGGCTTTATAAATCTTTTTATACAATCTATAGTTCTATAACTGCCATTAACTAATTAGCTGCCAAATTTTGTATGCTTAGTTTTTGATGTATTTATCAGCATATTATTCTCCTATGCCCAAATGGGCAATTTAGTCAAGCTCTTTTGCAGACATGCCCTATCTGTAACACATGTAATCAGTTTATCCAATTTCAAGTCATCTGCATACAGACTGTAGAACATATCAGATGAAAAAGATTTGAACAATAGAGTCTAAATAAATATGGGTCTAGAACAGCTTAGGACACAGCCCTTGTGGACACCCTGACTATAACCTCAAATGTCACCTGTCCAATTGCTGTATGATACTTGCCTGTTTGTAAGCCATGTAGCTATCCATCTTATCTTATGGGGCACCATAAATTCTTACCGGGGATAGCACCCGCAACCCTCCTGGATATGGGCAGTCATCACTAAATGCAATCTTGGGTATTGACTAGTACCTCTACAGTATTACATTGCGTCGAAAGTGCTAGGCTTAAAATGACCTCTGGATCGATAGCTTAATAATCTCCTACAGTCCTGTGATCAAGAGTACGTCAGTGCCTAGTTGTTCTGCTTTATTGATCAGTGTTTTGTGTATGGCCCTGTCAAATGTTGTTGTTGTGTCTTTCGGCTTATCCCGGTTAGGGGTCGCCACAGCGGAACTCCGGTCCGCTAATGTTTGGTAGTGGGTTTTTACGTGCTGAGTTACCAGCCCTGACGCACAACCTTCAATGAAGGCACACCCATTCACGCATGCCTCCACACAGAAGATGCTCTAGCTGAGAATCGAACGCGACAACGTCTTGCTGTGAGGCGACAACGCTACCACAGCACCACTACCGTGGGTTGTATGGCCCTGTCAAATGCTGAAGTTAATTGTATATAAATTACATCATAGCACAATTTTCCATTTATAGCTGTTATTATATTATTATAGAACAACATGTTGCAGATGATAATAGATCGATTTTCAACATATGCTTGCTGATATATGGTTTCAAGAACCAACCTTTCCAGTTCTGACAATAACTTATCCAGTATTACCTTCTCAATTATTTTTCTATAACAAGAAAGTAGACTTAAGGGTCTGTATGACTCTGGGTTTGTCCTACTCCCCTTTCCCTTAAAGACAGGTTTAATAAGC
Organism: Protopterus annectens; assembly: GCF_019279795.1. Classification (NCBI taxonomy): domain Eukaryota; kingdom Metazoa; phylum Chordata; order Ceratodontiformes; family Protopteridae; genus Protopterus; species Protopterus annectens. The sequence continues at coordinate 1,161,730,070 of NC_056747.1, read as the reverse complement.
ACATGTCTCCAATCTTGAGGAATCTCCCCAATATTTTTATGACCTAGTAAATAATAGATATAATGGTACCATAAGTTCTTGCTGAAGTGTTCTCAAGTCATTGTTACTAATTCTGTCTACTCCCTGTGCTTTGTTTAGATCCAAGTTGTGCAGTTCTTTTTCAATATAATCTAATTTGATTCCAGTTACCTGGATGTCACTAGGACAACTTACACCCCCTTTGTGGAGCCAAACTGTTTTGTATAAGATTTTGTAAATATGTCTATAATCTGTTGTGTCTGAGAATAAATTTTAGAATCTACACACAATTTATCAAGTTGTATGTCTTTACTCCTTCCACATCTTATGTGTCTATAAAAAGGTTTCCTATTATGCTCAATATCTTTATATAAATTTTCTTCAAAATCTTTCTTAACTTGTCTCACGCTATGCTTAATTTGTTTGTCCAGCTTGATTATTTTAGTTTTCAAAGTTGCAGTTCGACCTCTTTTCCATTTCTTATATTTTTTGTCCCTCACCTTCATCAGGTATCTTGTTCTTATGGAAATATATCTCACTGACATTGTATGCTTAGATACTGATGTTAAACATTTTTTTTTGCAGTCAGTTTTTCTTTCAAAACTTTCCACATTCCTTCTGCATTTTTCTACTGAACACATCACTCTAGTTATTATTCCCCAGCCACCATTTATCCTGGAAGGCCTCAAGGAAGGACATGGCAGAGCACAGTTGAGCCAAAAGAAGCCCTGCTCCTGGAAATCAAATCCAGCTTGTAATGAGATATAAAGGTGTAAGGATTAGGCCATGAGGCAGCACCACAAATATCATCAATAGAAAGTCTGGCCAAGAATGCTGAGGAAGTAACTACGGACCTCGTAGAATGAGCCCTGATTCTTCCCGGAACTTCAAGATGCCTATTGTCGTAGACTGTAGAGATGCAGCTAGAGATCCGTTTAGAAATAGTCACCTTAGAAACCGGGAAACCAAGTCTGTTCAGGGAAAAAGCCACAAAGAGCTAATCTGACTTGCAAAATCCTTTGGTCCTATGTAGATAGAAAGGTAATTGCCTATGTACGTCCAAAGTATGTAGAATGTACTGACCTTTGTTGGAATAATTGAGAAAAAACACTGGCAACTGAATACATTGGTTTAGATTGGATTCAGAAGCAACCTTGAGGAAGAAAGTGGGATTCATCCTAAGAGATGCTCTGTCCTTGTGAAAGATCTTATACAAAGGAGTAATGGAAAGAACCTGCAATTCAGAAACTCTCCTAGCTGAAGTTATGGCAATTAGGAAGGCCATTTTCCATGACAAGAATTTGAGAAATCCCAAGGAGGTGGGGGCTCCTTAATAGGCAGTCTTAGAAGGAAAACCCCATACATGAATGCTTTGCAAAGCCTGGAAGAAAACATAGGCTAACTGTTCTCATGAAAATTTGAAATCGCCGCCAACTGAAGCTTAGTAGTAGAGAAACTTTCTCCTGTTTAGAAAAGTGAGGACAAGAATAAAAGGATATCTGAAACAGAAGCAGAAAAGGTATCCAGATTTCTTGTGTTAGCTCAGATGCGGGACAGCAGCCTGGACTGTTTCAAGATCACTGGAATTGGAGAAACAATGCGGTTAGTCAAAGGGTGCAAAGATTTGGAAGAGAAAGCCCCGAAAGATGGAAGATCAGATCCTGAAGAAGATCCAATACCCAGGGAGGTTACTACAGATGTGCTCTGATGAAGGGGAAACATGGTTGACAAGACTGGAAAGGGGCCATGAGGCTAACGGATGTCCTCCGGTATTGCACTTTCTGAAAAACCTTGGGAATTAGAAGGACAGGAGGATAAGCGTAAAGGAGACCCGGATGCCAGTCGTGGACTAGAGCATCCATCGGTGACTCTCCAGGAGGGGGGATCAGGACAAAGTACCTGCTGTACTTGTGTTTGGTTGGGGAGGCAAAGAGATTGCAACATGATTGACCCCAGCAGTCGAAAATCTGCTTTGCCACCGTGGGATTTTGCTGAGTTTGTCGGCCACCACATTGGATTCCCCGAGTATATGCATTGCAAAAAGAAAGTATCCAGAGGACATCGCCCATTCCCACACTCTCATAGCCTCCCTGCACAACGGGTAAGATCGTGTTCCCCCTGCTTGTTGACATTCCAGACCACTGCCATGTTGTCCATCTGAATTGCAATTGTCCCTAGAGGGAGACTGTTCTAAAAGGCTTACAACTTTAGTAGAACTGCTCTCATCTCTAGGACATTTATGTGACACTTGTTTTTTCCGGGGGACCACGTGCCTTGGACAGTCCTCCCCTGGAAATGCCCTTCCCCACCCCAACAGGGAAGCATCCGTGGTCACTGTGGCCTTGGGCAGAGGAAGAGAAAAGGGCCTGCCTAGGAGGAGATCACGAGATTGAAGCCACCAGAGAAGGTGTCGTCTGCACACAGGCATCAGTTTTATAGACATGGACATGTGATGAGACAGAACAGACCATTGAACCGCCAAGGTCCACTGTAAAATCTGCATATGATATCTTCCTAGGGGAACAAACTGAATGGCCACGGCCATGGAATCTAGGGTTCGAAGAATCAAATGAACCAGGGGATGCAAAAGGTCTATGATTTGTATGACCTGTTCCCAGATCAACTGAACTCTGCATAGAGCCAGTGCTGCAATCTCTGAGACAGAGTCTAGCTGGTCTCCTATGATCTCCAACTGTTGCGTTGGGACCCAGGGGGCTGTGGTGAGACTGAAGGGTAGGGTTCTGAACTGGTAATGATTGGCTCCTAACCAGAAGGGAAGATGTCTCCTGGAACACCTGTCTATGTTGATGTGATAGTAAGCGTCCAGGAGATCCACGGAACACATCCAGTCATCCTTGCGTAAGAGAGGCAGAATGGACTGAATAGTGAACATCCAGAACTTGGACTTTTTGACTAATAGATTGAGCTCACTGAAATCCAAAATAGGATGCAGGTCCCCTGTCTTTTTTGACACTAAAAAGAAGTGAGAGTAAGTTCCGGATCCTCTTTGTCCTGCTGGAACCTCTTGGATTGCCCTCCTTTGGAGTAGTTGTTTAACTTCCTTGAAGGCTAACTCCCTTTGATGGGATGGAACATCAGGGAGGTATCTTTGTGTGGGAGGAGGTTCTGAAAAGGAAATGAAATATCCCCTGGAAATTATGTTTAACACCCACTGATCGGAGGTAATATTTGTCCAAGCTAGTGGGTGAAGGGAAATGCAACCCCAGACTGCCTCTAGGTTAGAGCAGTCGGGCAATGCCTCAGGAGTTCTGATAGGACTGTTCAGAGAAGGGTTCCTTGGAGCCCTGATTTTGCAGACACCCCCCCCCCTGCCTCTAGGGTGGCGGCGGCCATTGAAACCTCTCCCTTTGCCTCTGGAAGAGGAATCAAGAGCATCCTGGAAGGGAGACTGTGACTTCCAGAACCATATCTTCCTAGTTCCTCACTGGGTCTTGAAGAAGAACCTCTGAGGAGTAGAAATCTTGATCCCAACTGCAGACAAAGCCTTTCCTTCCTGCTCACTGTGGGTCAAAGTGTCCTTCGCTGAAGGTCCAAAGAGGGTTAACCCATCAAAGGGGGGCACTGGCAAAAGATGCTTTGATGGGTTCTGCAAACCTACATAAATGTAACCAAGCATGCATTGGAAGTTAGCCTCATCGAGGACCTGATGAGGGACGTCAGTGTAGAAAGGTTGGGAGACACCTTTTTGAAGTCCTCTGCCGGCAGTAACTCTATAAGGGAAATGGAGAGTTCTTTGACTGAGTCTCTTTGGAGTTGGGTAAAGTGTGCCAAGTAATTAACTGCCCAAAGGTAGCTGAGGTGTACACATGCTTCCCATGACGGTCTTTCGCCTGGGACTCCCTGTTCGGGGGATGGACCAGGGAGCTCTGCTCTGCCAGCTCTTTCTTAGTGGCAGTGGCAACCACAGTGGCATAGACTGGAACTCCTTTGCTCCAGAAAGGGCAGTGCACAGGAGGGCTGAGGAATTTATCATTTGGGAACTGGCTCCACAGTGTCGGGCTCCTTCCACGCCCTTCTGATGATGAGATCTAATAACTTGTTGGCAGGGGGGGACACCCAGGAAGTAGATGGGCCTGTCCTGAAAGCCTTCAGAAACGCGGACTCCTTCAAAGACTGGGGTTGGGGAGACCATCCACCCTTCTGCTTCAAGATCTTAAGGATGTCCCCAAAGGAGACATTGTCGGGCGAGATCTGGGGGGGCCCCATCTCCTTCATTGAGGTCCATGTCCTCAGTGAGGAACTCCAAAGGGGAGTCCAAGTGCCTTCTCTTGCACTTTCTCTTACTAGGTACCTCCTCCATGGGACTTTCGGGGAGGACTTGGAAGATGCAGGGACCCCTTGAGGGGAAGAAACCCCCTGAAGACTCAAATGGAAGGGCTGACCATGGACAGGATGGGAAGCTTCACTACCCAAAGTAAAGGGAGGCAAGGATGGTCATGGAGGGACGAGAGATGAAACTCTGATCCTGAAGAAAGTTCTCTCTACCACTTGGAAGGCCAAGGGGCTGGAAGTGGTCCCATCCTCGATCCCGGAGGGTAAAGTCCCCTGGAGAGGAGGAATGAGTCCTAATATAGCACCCCAACCCCTGGATGATACCAGTCCAGAGCTGTCAAGGGTCGAGGCCCCAAGGGACAGAGACCAGTCTAAAAAGATGACCTGATCCCCGCCCCAGTGGAGCTGGAGCTGACCACTCTGTCACGGGGCTCACTCTGGTCCGAGGGCAGCGGAACAGAGCAGGTCAGGGACCCTGACGGAGTCGAGAAGAGGGGATTACTTGGTCTCGCTGGGATCTGGCTGCAGGTGTCCAGGTCCTGAGGTTCCAAAGCCCCTGGCGTTAGAAGAGGAGAATGGCTAACTGGAAAAGATGAAGCCCCCCTGGCCTGATGGGCTGGGGAAGCCAGAAGCCCCAACTCTGTTAGGACTTTGAGGAAGCTCGTCATCATCCTGTCCATGTCAGAAGGCAACAGACTCTTGGATGATCTGAAGGAAGAGGAGGAGTTGATAGACTTAGCTGGAGAACTTAAGGACCTATGCCAGTGTTCCCGAATTCAGCTCCGAGACCTAGGAGCCAACTGGAACAAATGCCTGGAGGTAGAAGATGAAGCTGTCTCTTCAGTAATTATTGTTGGATCCGACAAACCTGTCAGATCTGATGGCTAACCAGAAAGAACAATCGGATCTGATGAACTGGTCGTATTGTATCCAAGGGCCTCCAATCCGAAGATGTCTTGGATCCAGAAGAAGACTCTGCAGATCTCAGATCCGAAGACCTCAGATCCGAGATGGTCCAGGCTGAAGGTGGATCTGTGGATCTACTATCCGACAGCCACAGTTTTTTGGAAGGCACTGAAGGCAAGGAAGGGGCCTTCCTGTTAGGATCCAAAGAGGAAGCCTTTAAAGGTGAAATGATAGGTCCCTCCTGAGCTATACCTTTCAAGAGGAGTTTATTGCAGCGCTCCACCAAGACCCCGGGGTTCAATGTGGCACAAATGTCGTATTCAGCCTTCTGGTGTGGAGCCCCTAAACAATGTAAGCACTCCTCGTGCAAGTCGGAATTGGGCATCTTCCAACTGCATGAGGAGCACTTTTTAAACCCGGAGGGCTTTTCATGCATACTAAAAATCAAAAGCGCACTGCAACTACAGAAAACACTAAACTACAAGAGCCCTAACTGCTAAGAAGAAAAGGGTGCCAAAAACCCGACGACCAGCAACAAATTATTCAAACTAGATAAAACTAAGGGAGGAAAGGAAGCTAGTATTCAAAAAGCTAAAAAAACACCAAAAAGAAGTTAAACCAACTAAACTAAGCTAAAGTAAGCGCAAAAAACTGAAACCAATCACTTATCTGGATGCAAGAGCCAAGGATTGCATCCGTACCAAGTAGCGGCATACGAGATCTGAGAGTTAGAGGGCAGTATGGGATTATGGGAGAGGGAGGAGCTTGAACCTTGGATCTGTCTTTGTGAATGTTGCCGGGTCGGATCCAAGACCCTACAGTGATGAATAATGACATGGATAACATCAGAACCCTATGATCACTGCACATCAGTGGTGGTAAAACTTGACATGAAATAACAGTAATTTCTTTAGGAACACAATGTCTAGTATGTTCCTTTCCCTATTTGGTTTTCTTTTTACAGTCTAAAGCAATTGCTGTTCTTGAACATACATTGTAAATAATTTTCTTACTAATGTTGAATTAATATTATTCATTTGTTTCTGGTAAATTTTAAGTCCCCAGCCACTATTCTCCCCTGCTTTGTTTCACGCAACAAGCATATGAATTCCTCTAGGTCATAAGCACTTGCCTTTGGTGGTCTATACACTCCAGCAATTGTTATATGTTCCAGGGTTGTCTTTATTGTCACAGTTACACAGTCTATAGTATTGGTGTTATCACTGAACATGTAATACTCACAGGTCTCGTAGCTATCTTTAATCCCTGTCATAACACCTCCATCTGATTTTTTTTAGAATGTCTGTCAGTAAAAACATTTATACCCTGACAGAACTGGTTTCCAGTCATTGTTCTTTAACCATGCTTCACAAACAGTAACATCAATCTTGTGGGAATGTAGCAAATTTTCCAATAATAAAACTTTATTATTAATGCTCCTAACATTAACAACCATCAGAGATGCATCAAATGTTGCTATCTGTGAACTGTTAAATTTCTGTCCTGGCAAAAATCTTGCCTAGTGTTTGTCAAATGTTGTAAAATATTTGCTGCAATAATTCTCTTCCCTGATCTCAACAAACGCATGCTATCCTGTCTGAACATATGTGTATCCAAAATTAGGCACGGAGGCTCTACACATTTCCATTTTTTAAAACGGGACATTTTTTTTTTCATGTAGGTGTTTACCCAAAAGTCATTTAATTCACGGTGACCTGACTTTCCTTTCTATATGTTATTTGTGAAAAATACCTCCTAACATCAGTACAAAATATACTGTTTGAGAAGGCGGTAAGTTCCGTATTAACAGTCAGACAGTCCTTCCAGTTGAGATCATTTGCACCGACATGAATAAAAACAGATCTGTACTTCCTTACATTAAGGCATTCTAAGTCTTGTCTAACATCCTCTGTTTTTGCTCCTGGCAAGCGTAACACGATTCGATGTTCATTATCTTCTCTGCAAATGTAAGTACCAGTTCCTCTAATAATTGAATCTCCAATTACAAGAATATCTTTTCTGACCAGATCTGAAGAATGTTCACCTTTTAATTCAGTAATATCTGCTCTATCAGTTGTTACAAAGGAATGATCTTCATCACCATTAGCCTTATTAATCCAATTGTTTTCACTGTGTATTACATTTGCAAGCATACAGTTCTCATCCTGCTGGCTTTGTATATCCACAGATTGAGCCGTGTTATCTACATTTATCTTTCTCCTTTTTTTATTTTTCTTACAGTAATGTTTAATCTTTCCACATTCGATTTTGATTTCTTCCTTTTCACCTGCCCCTTGCCTGTTTTTTTTATTTTTTCTTTTGGAAACATGCTGCTTTTTTTCTGCAAACTGAAGGTTCTCTGTTATAAAGTTTTTATTATTCCCTGTAATCTGTGTGTTACATAAGTGTCCTTTTTTATTATGTATTCTCTTTGGTTTACAGAATTTTATCAGATGTTCTTTGTGTTTCACTGTTGCAGTCCTGATTTGTGGGATTTCCTGCTGTGGAAGCCTTTGGGCAGCCTGACTACCAGAGTAAAAATCTCCCCCATCCAAAGGCTGGTGGATGCCCTACCTTAACATCAGTACGTTTGGGTGTAAAGGGAGCCAGCCGATGCCATGACATATTCCACCCAGAGTATCACTCAGGGCTAATCCATCCTTTATGCCCATGGACATTTCCTGGAATTAAGCCATACTCTTACCCACCTTCTTCCCCAAGCCTCAGAATGGGGGGGGGGGATCTTTCACACCTTGGATATGCACAGACAGCTTGTCTGCTATCTTGACAGAACTAAATCTTTTAGAAAATCACACCAGCTCTTTGTTTCCTTTGCCATTGGCTCTGAAAGGAAACCATTTATCAGTTTATTTTTCTTCCTTGTTATTTGATGTGAACTTCCTCCTTTCTTTCTTTTTTATTTCCTTCTAAACACACTGAATCCTCAAACTGATGAATACTTCTGTTCAGCCAGGGGCTAGTGTAGTTTCCCAGGTTCCCTCCCCCCTTTTCAGCTTCTGTTACTGTTTCTTAGAAGTCTGGCATTCATTTGCCCAGACTGACTGATGAGGACCACACTTCTGGGATGCTTTTCCCTGCTGACACTATGGGGCAGGTTGTGGTGGAACTCCTGTCTTTTAGAGGGTTGTACTCCAACCTCTGGGGCAAGTAAGAACTGAACACGGAGTGGACTGATGCTGTCTTTATACTGGGACTGTGCATATGTCCCAGGGAAGGGGAAATCATTCCAGTTGGAAGGGGGGATACCAGATGTGGAAAAGTGGCCAGGCACTTGGATTTGCATCTGATAAAAATCCCTACTGTGATGACTTTAACAGTGATCTTTCTTGAGCATCTATTGTTATAAATTATTTTCACAACTGTAGTTTGTGTAGGAGTCAAGTATGTGTTTTTCAAAACATCCAGACTGTGCAGATATACAGACCATGTTTATGAAACCTACACTTTGTTCACATACATGCCTGTAATGTTTGAACTGTAGTTTTTTTAAGGATGTTAAAGGATATTTCCTTTGACTATGACCTGCACACTGTAGGATCTGACATACCAGTCAAAAATACCTTCCTATAGAAACACATGCAAACAAAACAGTTTAATTATGCCACTTCATACAGCTCTTTGGCAAAATGTTAGTATCAGTGAAACTTTGTATGATTATGTGTAACAGTTGCTTTGTCAGCTGAATGATAATGGCATGTTATTTTTTCTCCCCACTACCTGCTATCAAGTTTCACTGTTAATCAGTCCTCCATCACCCAGTGAGTGAGATCTGATCATGTAAACCGGCATGCTTGCAGCGGTTGGTGTGTTCTGTCTTGAATGGCCCTAACCCTGCCCTGCCCTGGTAGCTGATGCAGACACCTACATTACTTTAGAGGCATCCTTCTCATTCCCCCTGATGTGTATGCGCTTCCATATGTACACACACACACACACACACACACACACACACACACACACACACACACACACACACACACACACACACACACACACCACTGTACTACTAGCTTGGGATTGCCAAGCCAATGTCCCCTGGTTCTACTGTCACTGAATTGGGATTGCAAAGCACAAATTCCTTGGTCCTACAGCCATTGTGAATGTGCAAGCCTCTTGCATGGGACAAATTAGCTGTCTTGGAATTCCTCCCTCAGGATGGGCAAACATATGTGAACTACTTACTCTTTTCCTCTTCTACCCAGCTCTTCCATTGCTCAAGTCACTTATCAATCTCAAGTCATACCCAGCTCTTCCATTGTTCAAGTCACTTATCAGTCTCAAGTCATACCCAGCTCTTCCATTGCTCAAGTCACTTATCAATCTCAAGTCATACCCAGCTCTTCCATTCTTCAAGTCACTTATCAATCTCAAGTCATACCCAGCTCTTCCATTCTTCAAGTCACTTATCAATCTCAAGTCATACCCAGCTTTTCCATTGCTCAAGTCAATTATCAATCTCAAGTCATACCCAGCTCTTCCATTGCTCAAGTCACTTATCAATCTCAAGTCATACCCAGCTCTTCCATTGCTCAAGTCACTTATCAATCTCTAGTCATACCCAGCTCTTTCATTGTTCAAGTCACTTATCAATCTCAAGTCATACCCAGCTTTTCCATTGCTCAAGTCAATTATCAATCTCAAGTCATACCCAGCTCTTCCATTGCTCAAGTCACTTATCAATCTCAAGTCATACCCAGCTCTTCCATTGCTCAAGTCACTTATCAATCTCAAGTCATACCCAGCTCTTCCATTGCTCAAGTCACTTATGAATCTCATGTCATCTAGTTTGTATTCCTTGCTTTGTCCATCTGTACTACAGGACCAAGTTAATGAAGAGTCTATGTTTATTGTACAGATTGCATTTGTTTTACAGTTAAGGAGTCATTTCCATATCAAAATGAAATGTTTGGGTTTCATATCTCCCTGCTCGATGTCCTGCTCCCAGCACCCAAATGCTTCCACCTTCACAGCTTCTTCTTTTGTTCTCCTGCATAAACACACACGATGTGTGTGTCACCATGGATTGCACAGAGACATGTCCCACCAAACTGAAAAGGGTCTGCTTTCAAGACGTTTCATTAATGTTTATCAAAATTCAGGTCATGACAAATCTTTTTTAATCTCAGTAGTTGGAGTTAAGCACTTGAGATGGCAGTTTGGTCTAATAGACCTTTCTGCATTATTTCCTTCATACTTCCCACTGTATTAGTTGTCAGTTTTAGCAAAGATAAACAAATGCCATCAGCTGCAGATATTGGCACATGCTGGAAAATGCTGTTCGTAATGAATTCAAGAGAGCTTTTTTAGGCAGTGGGCCAAAAGATACAGTGCATTCATGTCCTTGAATAGAAGGATTATTTTGTTTCCGCTTATTCAAGCTTTTCAAAGGCATAATTTTACAGTGTATACTCCCATGTCATTTTTTTGTGAGAACAGGCCCTTCCAATTATGTGACTATCAAGGTGAAGTGCTAATACCTCAGGACTTGTATCCCATTTGTAAAGTTTTTAATTTTGCTGCTGTCTCACTAATTAGAGACTGGGTTTGAAAATGGAGCTGAGGTGTTGGTGGAGCAGCTATGAGAAAAAAAATTAACCAACCAGTGGCATCTGTTCCTGTCTGGGGAAGGGTGCAGTCAGTAATTATGCTGGATGTGGTCTCTGCACTCTGGTAGCATATGGTGGGAGAAGGACTACTGTAGATGTTCCATTTCACTACATGCAGGATTCATCCTTGGACTGGAAAGCATATAAGGGTAACATTGCTTTTCTTATGGTAAAATGACAAGGCCTAACCAAAAGCAGCCATATGGCTGCAAGCCGATTTCCTGCTGCATCTCACTAGTCTAGATCCAGCACCCTATCCTAAGTCTAAGTGGCAAGAAAGCATGGCTGCAGTCATTCCAGATGGATATCTCAGGATATTCAAATCAGAGTACCACAGAAATGATTTATTGCATAGATTTACAAGAGTATTTAGTGCCATTAGAATTCCCAGATTTTTGGGCAATGGCATATACACACTGACATTTGGCAACTGGCTCCACAGTGTCGGGCTCCTTCCATGCCCTTTTGGCAATAAGATCTACTAACTTGTTGGCAGGGGGGAAACCCAGGAAGTAGACTGGCCTGTCCTTAAAGCCTTCGGAAACATGGACTCCTCCAAAGACAGGAGTAGGGAAGACCATCTACCCTTCTGCTTCAAGATCTCAAGGATGTCCCCAAAGGAGACATCGTCGGGCGGAGATCTGGGGGGCCCATCTCCTTCATCGAGGTCCGTGTCCTCAGTGAGGAACTCCAAAGGGAGTCCAAGTGCCTCCTCTTGCACTTTCTCTTACTAGGTACCTCATCCATGGGGCCTCCAGGGAGGACTTGGAAGATGCAGGGACCCCTCGAGGGGAGTAAACCCCCTGAAGACTCAAATGGGAGGGCTGACCCTAGACAGGATGGGAAGCCTCACCAACCAAAGTAAAGAGAAGCAAGGATGGTCCCAGAAGGGCGAGAGATGAAACTCCCGTCCTGGAGAAAGTCCTGTCTACCATCCGGAAGGCCAAGGGGGTGGAAGCGATCCCATCCCCGATCTCGGAGGTTAGATTCCCCCGGAGAGGAGGAATGAGTCCCGATACAGCACCACGACCCCCAGACGATACCAGTCTGGAGCTATCAAGGGTCGAGGCCCCAAGGGGGAGAGACCAGTCAGAAAAAAACAGACCTGATCCTGCCCCAGTGGAGCTGGAGCTGACCACTCCATCATGGGGCACACTCTGGTCTGAGAGTGGCAGAACAGAGCAGGCCAGGGACCCTGATAGGGTCAAGAAGAGGGGAATACACAGCCTCGATGGGATCTGGCTGCAGGTGTTCGGGTTCCAAGGTTCCAAAAATCCCTGGTGTTAGAACAGGAGATTGGCTAACTGGAAAAGGTGAAGCCCCCTGGCCTGATGGGCTGGGGAAGCTAGAAGCCCCAAGTCTGTTTGGACTTTGAGGAAGCTCCTCATCATCCTCTCCATGTCGGAAGGCAGCAGACTCTTGGATGATCTGAAGGAAGAGGAGAAGTGGGTAGACTTAGCTGGAGACCTTAAGGACCTATGCTGGTGTTCCGGAGTTCGGCTTCAAGACCTATGCACCAACTGGAACAAATGCCTGGAGGTAGAACGTAAAGCTGTCTCTTCAATAATTATTGTTGGGTCCGACAACCCTGTCAGATCCAATGACTGAGCAGAAGTAACAATCGGATCTGACAAACTGGTCGGATCCTATCCAAAGGCCTCTGATCCGAAGAGGTTTTGGATCCGGAAGAAAACTCCGCAGATCTCAGATCTGAAGACCTCAGATCCAAGATGGCCCAGGCTGAAGGTGGATCTGGGGATCTAGTATACGACAACCGCAGTTTTTTGAAGACACCAGAGGCAAGGATGGGGTCTTCCTTTTAGGATCCAAAGAGGAAGCCTTCAAAGGGGGAAATGATAGATCCCTCCTGAGCCATACCTTTCAAGAGAAGTTTATTGCGGCACTTCGCCAAGACTCTGGAGTTCAGTGTGGCACAAATGTTGTATTCAGCCTCCAGGTGCGGAGCCCCTAAACAATGTAAGCACTCCTCATGCAAGTTGGAATTGGGCATCTTCCGACTGCACAAGTAGCACTTTTTAAACCCGGAGGGCTTTTCATACATACTAAAAATCAAAAGCACACTGCAACTACAGAAAACACTAAACTACAAGAACCCTAAGTGCTAAGAAGAAAAGGGTGCCAAAAACCCAGCAACCAGCAACAAACTATTTAAACTAGATAAAACTAAGGGAGGGAAGGAAACTACTATTCAAAAAGCTAAAAAACAACCTCAAAGAAGTTAAACCCACTGAACTATGCTAAAGTAAAGCCAAAAAACTGAAACCAATCACTTATCTGGATGCAAGAGCCAAGTTACGTGTCCCTACCAAATAGCTACATACGAGATCTGAGGGTTAGAGGGCAGTATGAGATTATGGGAGAGGGAGGAGCTTGAGCATTGGATGTATGTGAGTGTTGCCGGCTTGGATCCAAGACCCTACAGTGATGAATAATGACATGGATAGCATCAGAACCCCATGATCACTGCACATTAATGGTGGTAGAACTTGACATGAAGTAACAGTAATTTCTTTAGGAACACAATGTCTAGTATGTTCCTTTCCCTGTTTGTTTTCTTTTTACAGTCTGAAGCAATTGCTGTTCTTGAACATACATTGTAAATAATTTTCTTACTAATGTTGAATTAATATTGTTCCAGTCTGTTTCTGGTACATTTTAAGTCCCCAGCCACTATTCTTCCCTGCTTTGTTTCATGCAACAAGTATATGAATTCCTCTAGGTCATCAGCACTTGGCTTTGGTGGTCTATACACTCCAGCAAGTGTATGTTCCAGGGTTGTCTTTATTGTCACAGTTACACAGTCTATAGTACTGGTGTTATCACTGAACATGTAATAATCACAGGTGTCGTAGCTATCTTTAATCCCTGTCATAACACCTCCGATTTTTTTGTTAGAATGTCTTGTCAGTAAAAACATTTATACCCTGACAGAACTGGTTTCCATTCATTGTTCTTAAACTATGTTTCACAAACGGTAACATCAGTCTTGTAGGAATGTAGCAAACTTTCCAGTAATAAAACTTTATTATTAATGCTCCTAGCATTAACAACCATCAGAGATGCATCAAATGTTGCTATCTGTGAACTGTTAAATTTTCATTCTGGCAAAAATTCTGCCTTGTGTTTGTTAAATATTGTAAAATATCTGCTGCAATAATTCTCTTCCCTGATCTCAACAAATGCATGCTATCCTGTCTGAACATATGTGTATCCAAAATTAGGCTTGGATGCTCTACACATTTCCATTTTTTAAAACAGGACTTTTTTTTTTTCATGTAGGTATTTACCCAAAAGTCATTTCATTCACGGTGACCTGACTTACCTTTCTGTATGTGATTTGTGAAAAATATATCCTAACATCAATACAACGTATAGTATTGGAGAAGGCTGTAAGTTCCCTACTAACAGAGAATCCTTGCAGTTGAGATCATTTGCACAGACATCAATAAAAACAGATACATACTTCCTTATATTAAGGCATTCTAAGGCTTGTCTGACATCCTCTGTTATTGCTCCTGGCAAGCATAACACAATTCGATGTTCATTATCTTCTATGCAAATGTAAGTGCCAGTTCCTCTAATAACTGAATCTCCAATTACAAGAATATCTTTTCTGACCAGATCTGAAGAATGTTCAACTTTTAATTCGGTAATATCTGCTCTTTCAGTTGTTACAAGGAATGATCTTCATCACCATTAGTCTTAGTAATCCAGTTGTTTTCACTGTGTATTACATTTGCAAGCATACAGTTCTCATCCAGTTGGCTTTGTACATCCACAGATTGAACCATGTTGTCAACATCTATCTTTCTCCTCTTTTTTGTTTTTCTTACAGTAATGTTCTTCAATCTTTCCACATTCAATTTTGATTTCATCCTTTTTACCTGCCCCTTGTCTGTTTTTTCTTCCTTCTTTTTTGGAAACATCTGCCTTTTTCTGCAGACTGAAGGTTTTCTGATATAAAATTGTTATAATTCCCTGTAATCTGTGCGTTACATAAAGTAGCGTCTTTTTTTAGTATGTATTCTCTTTAGTTTACAGAATGTTATCAGATTTTTTTGTGTTTCACTGTTGTAATCTTGATTTGTGGGATTTCCTACTGTGGAAGCCTTTGGCCAGCCTGACTACCAGAGTAAAAATCTCCCTCCTCCAAAGGCTGGTAGATGCCCTACCCTGACATCAGTACACTTGGGTGTAAAGGGAGCCAGCTGAATTCAGGAGAGCTTTTTTAGGCAGTAGGCCAAAAGATACAGTGCATTCATGTCCTTGAATAGAAGGATTATTTTGCTTCTGCTTATTCGAACTTTTCAAAGGCATAGTTTTACAGTGTATGCCCCCATGTACTTTTTTGTGAGAACAGGCCCTTCCAATTTTGTGACTATCAAGGCAAAGTGGTAATACCTCAGGACTTGTATCCCATTTGTAAAGTTTTTAATTTTGCTGCTGTCTCACTAATGTAGAGACTGGGTTTGAAAATGGAGCTGAGGTCTTGGTGGAGCAGCTATGAGAAAAAAAATTAACCAACAAGTGGCAGCTGTTCCTGTCTGAGGAAGGGTGCAGTCACTAATTATAATGGATGTGGTCTCTGCACTCTGGTAGCACATGGTGGGAGAAGGATTGCTGTAGATGTTCTGTTTCACTACATGCAGGATCCATCTGTGGACTGGAAAGCATATAAAGGTAACATTGCTATTTTTATGGTAAAATGACAAGGCCTAACCAAAAGCAGCCATATGGCTGCAAGAGGATTTCCTGCTGCATTTCACTAGTCTAGCGCCAGCACCTAATCCTAAGTCTAAGTGGCAAGAAATCATGGCTGCAGTCATTCCAGATGGATATCTCAGGATAATGCAGAAGTGAATTGAAATGATGAATGACCCTGGAGACAGTAATATTCAACTCAGAGTACCACAGAAATGAATTCTTGCATAGATTTACAAGAGTATTTAGTGCTGTTAGAATTCCCAGATTTTTGGGTGATGGCATATACACACTGACATTTATAGAGGAGGTCGTTTTCACAACAGGTGGTGTATACCCATTTCTTCTCCATCTTGGATTTCTGTTTGTGCTCGTTCATGTTTTTTCCTGTACTTGATTAAACAAATTTATTGTGTACAATATCTGCAGTATCTGTAGTTTGTTAGTGTCTCGGTACCCCTTGATCTCAGCAGTATAAGGTGCACCTAGTATCACCAGTGAAGAAGATTAAGGCAGCTTCCTGTAACCAAAGGGTACAGGGCTTAATTGCCTTTTCCTCCACTACCCTGTGACTCTGAGCTAGTCGCTTAACGAAATAGTGCTTCTGGATCTCCCCTAAAAAGGGACACTTGTGTCCAGTGGGTTTACCTTGTTAAACAAATGCTTTAAAAAGTGAGCTATACAAAACAGGAGTATAGTCTTGTTTTGGTCCGTGTCCAGCTCTGTTTTTACCCCCTTATTTTTTTATACCTCTTAGTCTGTCACTCTCGCTTTTCCCTTCCCTGACTTACCCCTCCCCCTTTTTGAAGGCATGGAGAACTGAGGTGCAGGGCATGCACTGACTGTGGTTATGCCATTGCTTTTTATTGAATGATGGCCCCATCCCTCCTGGCATCAGCCAGAGTTAACAAACTGTTTTGTTTGTGGGGTGCAAAGGCATAATTTTACAGTATATACCCAGTGTAACTTTGTGAGAACAGACTTGCCATTCCATTTGTGTGACTATCAAAATGAAGTGTTCATACCTCAGGACTTGTATCCCAGATCAGCCATATCCTTAAACTTTTTTCCAAGTAATAGCATTTGTAAGGGGGGAAGGCATTTGTAAATAATTGCTGCAATGATGTGCCCCATCGTCTTCTTAAGTAAAGCTGACAGTTTCTTGGAGGTAGGCATAGGAAAATGACACACATGCATATTAGTTATGTGTTTATTTAGATTCATTTGTTGACCAGGAAAGTCTGAATGGGGGGGAAACTTTTCAGCAGAGGCCCAAAGAGAAAAGCTCCACATAAAATTTGTACATCTATAAACTCATATAAAAGAATACTCAGCTTAAGACTTATGGAGTGATGAATGATGGACATAAAAGAAGATGAAGGCATGCAACAGGTGTCTAATGTTAATTGTTTAATGTTAAGTTGTCAATCTCGCCTTCATTCTTGCTGGATGGGTTCGGAGCCGATCCTCGGCTCCGAATCAGCCTATACCAAAGCTCGAGAGCTATTTACCGGCTCGAGGCCCTCCCTATATCCCACAGTGCTAGGCGTCCAATACCCGATCTCGTTTGCCGCTTCAGCTACGAGGTTGCGTTTTTACCGGCTCCAGGTCGTATAAAACTTTTTACTAAGTTTATTTATATATACGTAGCTATTTTTTGTTAGATATATTCCTCTTAGTGCCCCCTTTCTGATTCCTTGAGAAATCCCATTTAGAAACTCTCTTTGCTACTAGTTTTCAGAGTTTCTCCCCCCTCCCCCACCCTGTAGGGTAGAGTTAGTTTTTTTTCTTATATATATACATATATATATTTATATATCTATCTAGTCTTGTTATTTGTATATTGTTATAGCAGTGTTATTTTTCTTAGTACTACTATATTGTAGTGTTAGTTTTAGTGCGTGTGTGTGTGTGTGTGTGTGTGTGTGTGTGTGTGTGTGTGCGTTGTGTGTTAGGCACTAGTTACTTTTTTTTCCTTGGTATCCTTTTATACTGTCATTATGTCTAAGGATGCTAAGGTCTCAGGTTTCAAGAAGTGTGACTCGTGCTGTCAGAAGATGTCTCTGACAGACGGTCACACTTCTTGTGTGTATTGTTTGGGCCCCCTACACCTGCAGGACTCTTGTTCGGTCTGTCATGCCTTCAGTCCGAGAGTCCTGCAGGAGCGTAGGAACAAACTTATTTTTAGGGGCTTACTTAAGCCTGAAGGGTCCCTGACTAAGCCTTCGTCGGGTAAACCCTCCAAGCCCGCCAAACCATCGGCTCCCTGTTCAGAGCCGTCGCCAAGCGGAGCTACTGCCTCCTCGTCCGTTCCGGCTGGAACCGACACTTTGAGATCTCAGTCGGCTCCTGTTGTAGTGTCGGAGCCTTCTCTGAGCCAAAAATGCTCGAGATCTCCCTCTTTGGAGTCTGTTCGTTTGGCTCCGAGATCTCCGTTACTACAGTCGGAGCGGAGCCATAGGTCACATTCCTCTCGGTCTTCCAGGCTTCCTGATCACGACCTTGAGAGGGTGGTCAGTAGACTCCTTAAGTCGCAGGCACTTGCCCAAATGTTGACTAGCCCTTCTCAAGAGATTGCAGCTATCCCTACATCTTCAACAATTCCTCCTCCGACTCTTTCATTATGTTCGGAGCCGGAGCTCGTTGGGGCTCGAATCATCGGTACGTCGGAGCCGATACCACACATTTCGGCTCCTTCGTCAGCTCCGATCTCTTCATTGGTTCCGTCCGTGGAGGGATCCGGGTGCTGAGACTCCCTCGTCGGCTCTGAGGGGGCGAGTGGCATCGGAACCTTGTCCGACCCCATTCTCCCTCTCGGTGCCTCGGCGCAGGTGAGCTCAGCCCCATTGGCCTCGGAGCCGTCACTCTTGGTGCTGGGGGAGGTTCTCATCTCTTCAGAACGGGGACTTTCCTCCCTGCCTGATAGGGGCGTCTTCGAGGTCATGAGGAGCGTACTGACTCCTGGGTCGGACCCATGATCGGCTCCTTCGGCTCCTCCCCCCATGGTGCCTACGTCGGTCTATGTTCACCCTCCTGACCCCAAGCGTGGAGAACAGACGCTCCAGGTAGGCCCATTGGGTGTGTCTTCCGAGGCCTCCCCTGATCATTCAGAGGAGCCCCCTCGGAAGAGAAAATGTAAGAGGAAACATGTTGACTCCCCTGAGTCAGTCACCTCAGACACCGATTTGGAGGATTCGGAAGGGTCCCCAAGGTCCCCTTCTGAGGATGTCTCCTTTTCAGACATCCTTGAGATCCTTAAGCAGAGGGGGAACTGGACTGCCCTTAACCCCTCCGAGGACGAGTCGGTGTACCTGGACGCGTTTGGTTCTCGCCCCACCTCCTCCTGGGTGTCTCCGCCTTTCGACCCACTCATGGAAGTGGTGGCTCGGAAGGCGTGGATGGCCCCGGACACAGTGGAACCAACTCCCTGTAGGCCCACAAAGTTTATTACAGCCCCATCCGACAAACAGTTTCTTACGAAGGGTGTCCTGGTTGATGCCATGGTGGTTGCAGCAGCCACTAAGAAGGAGTTGGCTGATCCTTCTGTCCCTGTCCATCCACCTAATAAAGAATCTAGGACAATGGACAGGTACGGGAAGCGGATGTTTTCTTCAGCGACCTTTTCCATGCGGTCGCTGAACTACCTGTGCCATTTCACCCGCCTTCAAAGGGATGTCCTTATGGAATTGGGTGATACCCTTCAGGATCCATCTGCTGCGGGGCCTCAGGAAAAGATTAACTCCCAGCTGGCAACCCTTAACTCCATAGTTAACTCCTCCATGCGGCTCATTTCTTATGCAGCCAATGGGGCGAGTAGGGCCGCAGGCACAGGTGTAGCCTTAAGACGACATGCCTGGATGCGGTTGTGCAACTTTGCTGACCCCTTTAAGGTGTCCTTCACCAACACCCCCTTTGATGATTCGGCTTTGTTCGGACCACAGGTGAAGGATACACTTACCAGGTGCGAGCAGGAAGGCAAGACTCTCTCTGCCATGGGAGTCCGTTTTTCTACCCCATCTAGACCATACCCGAAAGGTCAGAAGGGTGGAAAAATGTGGTTTTGCAAACCCCAGGGAGTCATGCCTGATGCATGTGGTGAGTTTCCCTCCAGGGACAGAGGAGGGAACAATAATAGACGCCACCCGAGGGACAGAGGGGGTCCGCAGAATCAGGGTAGCAGGGAATCTTTCTCTGACAAACCCTTCCAGCACCCCTGAGGGGCTGCCCGACTGTCCACCTTCGGAGGCAGTCGGGGGAAGATTGTCACTGTACCCAGCAGCCTGGCAACTCCTCACACAAGACAAATGGGTACAGTCTATCATATCCGAGGGTTACAAAATTCCCTTCGTCCACACCCCTGTACAAAGAAACAGATCCCTTGCAGATGTCCCACCCGCGCTAAGGGATCAAGCAGTACTGGAAATTTCAAAACTGCTAAAAAAAAAAGGGCCATCCAGCCAGTCCCAGCAGACCAGCAAGGATCCGGAATTTACTCCAAGTTCTTTTTGGTACCGAAAAAGACAGGGGACTGGAGACCCATTCTGGATCTCAGCAGACTGAACAGGTCTATACAAAGAACAAAGTTCTGGATGGTCACGCTTCAGTCCATTCTACCCTTTTTGGGTCAGGACAATTGGATGTGCTCTGTAGACCTTCAGGATGCGTACTACCATATCAAAATGAACAGGTGCTCCAGAATGTTTCTCCACTTCCGGCTGGGGGCCAGTCACAAGCAATTCAGAGCCCTGCCCTTTGGTCTCACCACAGCCCCCAGGGTGTTCACCAAATGCATGGCAGTGGCTACAGCTCACCTGAGATGACGGGGATTCCAGGTGATGTTCATCGTGCATATAGCTGCAGTAATCACAGATGGGTTTTCAGCCGTCAGGCGGTCCCTCGGTCGGCCGAATTCCAAAGTCTTGGTCCGGCGTCGGTTGTCGTCGCTTACTCTTCTGACGTCAGCGAGGCCAGAGTATATAAGACACAGCCGACGCCATGTTCTTCAGTCTTTTTTGCCGCGCGGTGCCCGAAGCAGAAGCAGTTCGCAAGCGCCGGTCGGCCAGCTCCTGAATTACGAAAAAAATTGGAAACTGAAGTCTTCATTACAGCTAAGTACCCCGTTGGGGAAACTTTTCTTGCCTCAGACCGATGTCAGAAAAAGTTAATAATTGTATTTCTTGTGGGAAGCAAATACCGCATAAGGATTTCCATTCCCTTTGCATACCTTGTTTGGGCCCAGACCACGACGTCTCGGGCTGTCGCTTTTGCGCTACTTTCAATAAACGCACTATTAAGCATGGGGCGGAGTTCGCCCAACGCTACTTTGGTAAAGCTTTTGATTATAAAATGTCGTCGGATACTCCGACTACCGTTTTGACCAAAAAACGCAAGGAAAAGGACTGACACGCGAGGCCCATGGTCCCCACCGACACCACGCCGAAACAGGCTACACGTGGTCCGGTTCTCAGCGAGACGCCTTTGCAGTTCCTGACTACCGACGACTCTCCTTGACGGTGTCTTCTGTACCCGAGACCGCTGGGTCCTCGGCCCTTTCCCAGACTACTACCGAAGCCCCTGCTAATGTAGAGCCTACTAATGTGGACAGGTCCACCTCCACCCATGGTGTATTTAGGCCCTCATCTTCCTTTTCAATTAAGGCCTTTACTAAATCCAAAGCAGCCAGGCATCCCACGAGACCTGTTGCACAGGGCCCATCTTCAGGACCCATGCCTAAGAAACAGATGCTAAAAATGGCTGAGGATTTAATTACTCTTATCAGAGGTTCTCATCCCCCTCCGGACAAAAGACCCAGAGTGGAGGAAGATTCTCCCTCTTCTGATCAGGGATCCATTTTATCAGAAAATTCTGATGCAGAGGAACACTCTTACTCTCCTTTTGAGGATTCGGATGCAGAACAGTCCATTCCTTCGGTATCCCCTCCTGAGGATTTTTCCTTTGGGGAAACCTTGCACAACTTGAGGGAACACTTCCATTGGGAAGGCCAAGACTTTTCAGATTCCAAGAAAAGACTTAGGGAATTTCTTTGGTTACCGCAACACAGACCTCTGGCTATACCCCCTGTTTTGGACATACTGGACGATGTCTATTCGGAGGCTTGTCTTAACCCTGATTCTCTGCCTCCCGCACCAGTCAAACCTGATAGGTATTACAGAGTACCCAGCTCTCACCAATTTCTCTACAAAGGCCATAATGCTGACCCTGAAACCATTTCACAAGGCCCCAAGGGATTGAAGGCCTCCACTGCCAAGAATCCACTTCCTGCAGAAAGGGAATCCAGATCTTTAGAAAGGTGGGGTAAAAAGGTATATACCTCGGCCACCCTAGCCATGAGGGCCTTAAACTGTCAGTTTCATATGATTAAATATCAACAGTACCTGTTATCACAATTAAGGAACAAAATGTCTCAATCTGAACAACCAGATTTAAAAGAGTTACAGGATATGATGCATAGTGCTGAGCAAGTGGGTAAACACACCTTACAATGTGGTTATGATGCCCTAGAGGCTTCCAGTAGAGCGGCTGCTACAGGATCAGTCATTCGCAGACATGCCTGGCTTAGGGAACAAAATTTGCCTGATCATGTGAAAGCTAAACTTCTTGATGCTCCTTTACAAAAGGATGTACTATTTGGTACTAATGCTGAGGAAATACTACGGAAAATGGAAGAAAAAGCCAAATCTATGCAAACTGTCAAAGCTTTCTTACAGGTCCAACCACCACGTTTTAGCAGAAATTGGCCTTCAAAAACTGGTCCTTTCCAGCCACTGACAAGCCCCAAAGAGGTAGATACAGACGCACAAGGGGCAGAGGGCAATCACAAGGATCATATAGAGGCAGACAATGGCAAACTCCAGCACCAAGAGGTGGTGAAGACAGTGCACAACAATACAGGAAGCAAACCCAATGACTCCCTCATTTCCATGCCAAGCAAGTCTCAGCTGGCAGCACCTTTGGGAGGGAAACTAGCATTATTTGCAAGCAATTGGCATATTGTCACAACAGACAAATGGATACTGGACATTATAAACAGAGGCTACAAATTTCAATTTCACACTCTTCCAAAAATGAGAGGCTTGCCAAACCTGCCACAAAATCAAAGGGCAGAGGCACAACTGCAAATTTCAAAGCTCTTAAACATGAAAGCTATACAAAAGGTTCCTACGCACCAACAAGGTCAAGGTTTTTATTCAAGACTTTTTCTGGTACCAAGGAAAGGAACCGACTGGAGACCCATTCTGGACTTATCCATCCTAAACACATTTCTACTCGTACCAAAATTCAAGATGCTCACATTACAGCAACTTCTTCCCATGCTGGGCAAGGAGTTTTGGCTGGTAACATTGGACCTCAAGGAGGCATACCTGCATGTCCCAATCAGACAAAGCTGCAGAAGATACCTCAGATTTCTTGCAGGTTCAATCCACTATCAATTCTCTGCATTGCCCTTTGGCTTATCTACTGCACCCAGAGTATTCACAAAGTGCCTGGCATCAGTGATTGCCTACTGCAGACTTCAAGGGATACAAATTTACCCTTATCTGGACGACTGCCTGATCCAAGCGGACAGCAAACACATACTACTGGAACATCTGGCATATGTGACACGGTTACTGCTTTCTCTGGGATATACAATCAACAAGGAGAAATCAAGGCTAACACCATCTCAGAAAATAACCTTCCTGGGTGCCAACTTGGACACAAACACCCAGATGGCATATCTTACGCCAGAAAAACAGGGGCAACTATCTCAGTACTTCAAAACACTAGCAAAAAGTACCAGGCTTACTGCAAGGAAAATCCTGCAGGCTCTGGGATTCATGGCATCTTGCATTCTTTTAATCCCATGTGCAAAGCTGCATATGAGGAAACTTCAATGGTACCTAAAAAATCTATGGTCTCAACACAGTCACAGTTTGGAAGCAATTATACCAATAATTCCATGTTTGCAAAAGGAATTTCTATGGTGGGCCCAAGCATGTCAAGTAAACACAGGCCTTCCATTCTGCAAGCCTCAAGCAAAACAAGTCATAACCACAGACGCCTCAGATTACGCTTGGGGGCGCACATGAAGGACAGGTGCATTCAGAGAAGATGGTCCCAAAAGGAAAAGCACCTTCACATCAATCAAAAAGAAATGCTAGCAGTATTAAATGCAATTACAGCTTTCAAGGACTTCCTGCATCCAGGACAATTACTGATAAGAACAGACAACACCACAGTAATGTGGTACATAAACAAACAAGGAGGAACACATTCATACCCCTTGTGCAGACTAGCCATGACTCTCTGGAACTTGGCTCTGGAAAGTCAAATCGAACTTCAAGCACAGTACTTGCCAGGACTGGAAAACACACTGGCAGACACTCTAAGCAGAAATATGACAGATCCACACGAATGGAAGTTACATCCTCAGGTGTTTACAGAGATAATCCAAGCGTGGGGGAGGCCAGACATAGATCTTTTTGCCTCCCACAGGAACCATCAATTGAAAAAGTTGTGTTCAAGGACCTTTCATCCAAAGGCCTGGAAAGTGGACGCCCTGTCATTCAGTTGGACAGCATGGACAGTTTACGCATTCCCACCTCTGCCTCTTCTGCCCAAGGTGCTTTTGAAAGCAAGAACAGACAAACCGAGGATGATACTGATTGCTCCAGATTGGCCAAGTCAACACTGGTATCCACTCCTGAGGAGCCTAACACATACTCCTCCCTGGTCCCTGCCTCTAATGCCTCTTCTGCTGACTCAGCACAGCTACAAAACTCTTCACAGTCAGCTGAAAACACTCAACCTCGCTGCATGGAAAATTCCTTAACACCACAACAGACCCTACTCTCCAAGGAGGTGCAGGATGTCATTTTGGAGGCCAGAAGACCATCTACTAGAAAAGCTTACTCCGCAAAATGGAAGCGGTTTTGCTCTTGGAATGAGAAAAAAGGCCAGGACCCTAGAAAATTTAACTTGCCTCAGGTATTACAGTATCTAGCTGAACTGCTGAACAGTGGACTTTCATTTTCTTCCATAAAAATACATGCCTCAGCCATTTCTGCAGAATTCAACACGGATCCCCCTTTATTTTCTCACCCACTCTTACGACAGTTCCTCAGAGGGGCTAAGAATATAAGACCTCCAAGGAAGCAACCAATACCAGCCTGGGACCTTAATTTCATACTAGAAAAATTAACATTGCCTCCTTTTGAACCAGCTGCCTCAACAGATTTGCAATATTTGTCCTGGAAAACAGCCTTCCTTCTGGCCATCACTTCAGCTCGTAGGGTTTCTGAACTACAGGCCCTCATGGCGGTGCAGCCCTTCCTCATCTTCCATCAGGACAGGGTTTCCCTTCGTACCAACCCATCTTTTATGCCAAAAGTGGTATCCAGGGTAGCCTTAAATCAAGCCATACACCTACCTACCTTTTATCCTAATCCTCAAAACAAGGGGGAAAGGCTGCTACACTCTTTAGATATCCATAGGCAGCTGCGTTATTATTTGGACAGAACAAAGTCCTTCAGAAAATCAGAACAACTCTTTGTGTCCTATGCTGTAGGGGTTCAAGGGAAACCAGTTACAAAACAGACCATTTCCAAGTGGATTGGCCACTGCATACGGTTTTGTTATTCCTATCATGGGAAATCTGTTCCTACAGGTATCAGATCACACTCCACCAGGGCCACAGCCACCTCTACAGCCTTCCTCAGAGGTGTTCCTACTAAAGATATTTTGGAGGCAGCCACTTGGAGTTCTGTACATACCTTCACAAAACAGTACCACCTGCCCTTATATTCCAGAACAAGAGCAGGCTTTGCCACTGCTGTTTTGCAGGGCATTCTGGCTCAACCCAGTTCCTCATAGTACCTACCACCCTATGCATAGCTTTGGGACTCTACCCATCTGTGATTACTGCAGCTGTATGCACGATGAACATAGTACAGTTTTGTACCTACCATAAATGTAGATGTTCGAGTGCTAATACAGCTGCAGTACAGGTTTCCCTCCCTCCTTCCCCACTTGGTAAAGGCATGGGGCCTAACAACCTCTTCATACTACCTGACTGGGTTATCCTGCTATGTTTTATTTGCTTGCTTACACTGATTTTGGATTACATTGCATTGCTTGTATATGTAGATAAGCTTTATTTATGTATTGCCTTCCTTTTGGGGGCACCTGACATCTGGGGCAAGAAAGACTGAAGAACATGGCGTCGGCTGTGTCTTATATACTCTGGCCTCGCTGACGTCAGAAGAGTAAGCGACGACAACCGACGCCGGACCAAGACTTTGGAATTCGGCCGACCGAGGGACCGCCTGACGGCTGAAAACCCATCTGTGATTACTGCAGCTGTATTAGCACTCGAACATCTACATTTATGGTAGGTACAAAACTGTACTTTTCCATATCTCGACAACTGGCTCCTTACTGCTTCCACCAGGCATCAACTTCTGCGAGCCAGGGACTATACCATTCAGACTTGCTCCGGGCTAGGTATATCAATAAATTTCGAAAAGTCTGCATTGTCGCCTTGTCAGTCTATAACATTTATAGGCGCAGAAATAAACACAAAAGATCTGTTTGCAAAACTTCCTCCACACAGAGTATCAGACATTCGCCGACATGTGCAAGTACTACTAAAGTGCAAGATGATTCAGGCATGATTTGTACTAAAAACATTGGGTCTTATGGCGGCAGCGATCATTCTAGTCCCCCTGGCTCGTTTCCACATGCGGATCCTTCAGTGGTTGCTTTTTACCCAATGGTCCTTTCAGCAGCTCCCAATGTCCCACAGAATAACGATCATTCAAACATGCAAAGACCACCTGGCTTGGTGGGTGGTCTCCCCTACAGTTCTCCAGGGCAGACTGTTTGTTCTTCCTTCTCCTGTTGTCACGGTGACCACGAATGCCTCCCTGATCGGGTGCGGGGGCATTTTCCGGGCAGGACTGTCCAGGGCACTTGGCAACCCCTAGAATACCACCTGCATATAAACGTCTTGGAGATGAGAGCGGTACTTTTAGCGTTGCAAGCTCTTCAGGACTCTCTACCTATCGGGACTATTGCAATTCAAACAGACAATATGTCTGTAGTGTGGTACATCAACAAGCAGGGCGGAACCAGATCCTACCCCTTATGTCGAGAAGCACTCAGACTCTGGCAGTGGGCGATCTCTTCCCAACGGTTTCTGATAGCAACGCACATCCCCGGGAAGCCCAAGTCATAGCAGACAGGCTGAGCAGAGCCATTCTCATGCCTCACGAATGGTCTCTCAGTCAGTCAGTAGCGGACAAGATTTTCCACAGATGGGGTCAACCTTGCTGCGACCTTTTCGCAACCCCTCTCAACAGCAAGTGCGAAGACTTCTTAACTCTATCGCCCCTCCCCGGCTATTCCCCCAGAGACGCTCTAGTCCACGATTGGCCCCGGGGTCTTCTGTATGCATTCCCTCCATTTCCCTTAATTCCCAAACTGATTCAGAAAGCGACCGATTTGGGTTCCAGGATGATCCTCATTGCCCCTTACTGGCCTCGACAAATTTGGTTCCCGTTCCCGCATCAT
This sequence comes from Protopterus annectens, assembly GCF_019279795.1. Lineage (NCBI taxonomy): Eukaryota > Metazoa > Chordata > Ceratodontiformes > Protopteridae > Protopterus > Protopterus annectens. The sequence goes on along the minus strand of NC_056747.1, from coordinate 1,161,702,933 downwards.
CATCTGCTGGAGCAGCCCTGGAGTCTGGACCCAGTGCCGGACCTGTTGGTCCATCAGTCGGGCGGGCTGCACCAATCCCTTCAGTCTCTCAATCTCACAGCTTGGTTGCTCCACTTCCAACCTTAGCCAGGCTTCTGCTGATTTCTCAGCCAGAACGTGAAATCATCCTTTCTTCACATAAATCTACTACTAGAAAAACCTATGCTAGTAAGTAGAAACGTTTTTCCTGCTGGGCAGAGACTAGGAATATAGATCCTTTTACAGCCCCTGTCCACACTGTTCTGGATTTTTTGGCAGAGCTCTTTCGAGGAGGCTCATCTTCTGCCACCATTAGAGTCCAGTTGGCTGCCATCTCGAATTTTCATGCTGGACTGTCAGAGACCAGCATCATGTACCATAAACATTGTAAAGCCTTTCTCAAAGGAACTGTATTACTTAGGCCTCCAATTAGAGATCCTCGTCTCCGTGGGAACTGAATCTTATATTATCCTGATTCTACCTCCCTTTGAACCTGTGGCCTCCTGTTCTTTAAAGTTACTCTCCTGGAAGACTCTCTTCTTAGTAGCTATCACCTCAGCTAGAAGAGTGTCGGAACTTCAAGCCCTCTGTATTCATCCTCCCTATCTTGTTTTTTACAAGGATAGAGTATCACTTAGAACTAACCCTTCCTTTTTACCCAAGGTTCCTTCTGAAACAAACCTGAATCAGGCTTTTGAGCGTCCTGTCTTTTTTTCCTAACTATTCAAACAGAGCTGAACAAAAGCTGCACTTTTTGGATGTTCACAGGCACTTACGTTTTTATTTGGATAGGACAAAGCAAATTAAGAAGTCAGACCAACTCTTCCTGTCTTATGCTGAGGGCAAGCAGGGCTTGCCAGTTTCTAAAGTATCTTTATCCAGATGGCTGGCTTCAGTCATATCCTTCATTTACCAATTAAGACAGAAAGAACTCCCCGTAAAACCAAAAGCTCATTCCACCAGAGTCCAAAAATCACAAATGCTGGAACAGATGAAAGAAGGCACACTCAGACCACAAGTAAAGTTAAGCGCTTTTCGTTTATGTTGGATCATAAACTTCTTCAGACAATACATTAAAACACAGCCTTCATTTAAATACAAAGTAAAAAAGGAATCAACCAATCAACATCTAGAAAAGCATTGGTTCAATTAGTAACAGTTACAATTACAAACAACCACCACCCCCTTGTTAAAAATCATAATAGACTTACAAAAGTAATTCATCTTAAGTTTACCTAACAGTATTCACTACTGAACTACACATTTAGATTTAAACTCGTTTGAAAGAATAATGTATATATAATAACTACAAAAGTGCAAAAACATTTAAAGTGCTTCATCTTCATACTAGGTCCTACAATTACACCTAGACAACTTAACGCTTTAAATTTTTGAGCCTCAAAATACTACTTAACGCACAGCCGTCATTGATACCAGGCTGATGGTAGGCATTAAGCCTGATTTGCCAAGAGAGTTCCAACTCCTCGAGTTTTAGAGAGTCGGGACCCCCTCTTGGGTTGAAATGCACTTGATCAATAACAATGAACTTGAAAGTATGCCCAGGAAAAGATTTGACATGTTTCGCTAGAGCATTCTCACACTTAAGTTTCCTAATCGCATAGAGGTGTTCATATATGCGTTCACGGAGCTTCCTCTCAGTTGCGGTTGCGGTTTCATTATCGGGACCTGGTTTACGTGGTTTTGACAACACTAATGTGCCTTCTGTTAATAGCAATAATGGAAGACTGCCCGTTTTTGATGATAGACTGACGGGGGTTGGTCCGAATGGAGGAATTCATGGTGGCGAAACATGACAACAGGGTCCTTTACTTTCAGGTAACAGCACTGACTTTAATTTAAATGTGTGGTTATCGGATTCATCATTTTTTGGCGCGACTTCCAAATTTACTAGTATTGATGATGGAGTCGCAGCTGAAGTTTCTAACATTACATTTGACATGAAAGAATTCGATAAACTGCTTGTTAAACTGAGGAAAACCCAGTTAGAGGTTTCCTATTTTAAAGAGTGCCTGAAAAACAAGGTTGTACCAAAAGGGTTGCGGCGTTGGCAGTATCCAACAGGGCTCGAACCCAATTCTCAATTCCATTTAGAAATCATTGCCATGTTTGATCGTCATGGGTTCGAATTGCTTGAACTCATGTGTAAACATTATGTAAAGGCGGTAGAGGCTTTGACTGAGTTGGCAGGTGAACTGGATAAGAAAATCAGGCTCAACAATGAGTTTGCTCGTTATAAGTTCGAGTACGACCGTATGTTCACTAGCATTGATATGTATTTAAATAAACTGAAACAAAACAAGGTGAAGAAGTTGGATAGGGACTTAAAGGCCTATCAAGCTGGCACAGCCTATCCAACACCTTCAGTGTCCCAGACTGGGTTCAAAGTTAACAATGTTGGTCGTGTTCGACCTGAAAACAGTAATGGCCAAGAGACAGAGAACAACAATAATGAAAGTGACCAGTTTCCTGACAACGTAGTACATCAGAATGTTGTCAGTGAACCAAGTTATAGTAACGTGGTTTCTAACCAGTCGGGTAATTTTTCTGGTCACTACAACTTGAGATCAAATAACCCTAATTTTTTAGGGGGAAGACAAAAGCAACACCAGCCAGTCTATCAGAACGTAAAGAGGAAACAGAAAAACAACTGAACTGTAATTCCGAGCCCCTTTTGTTAACGTCTAATAGAGGCACAGGGGTTTTGGCTATTGACTTGCTTGATTTTGAAGACTCTAGAGACTTAGTGGTAGTTGATGAAGATTTGTCTCAAGTTTTTTCGGACTGTCCGGTTCTAGCAGTAGATTCTGTATCTGTTGAGGAAGGGGTTATTACTAGGAAGGGACCATTATTATTATATAATGATAAGGGTGACTTCACAGTATACAACTTTTCAAATGTGAACATTCCTTCTGACGTGATTGATTTACTTTCTAAAGGCAACACTTATGTACCACCCAGGAATTTAGATCTAGTTAGAACCATTATAGATCTTAAATTGTATACCAGGAAGTTAAATTTTAGGGTTATGTTTGGTGATACCTCCCAAGGTGAAACAAGTCAGTTTCACATTCCTAGCACATTTAACCCTCCCCTAAATCCGTTGATTAAGGTGTTTGAACAGTTTTGCGAACTGGACATTAGGAACTTGGCTAAGTCTGTACCCTCTGTAGGATCTAAAATTCACAAATCTAGTGACGTACAGAAGGAAAGAGACAGTCTTGAGTTTATTAAACTTAATAATTTAAGAATTTGTAAACCTGATAAAGGAGGAGGGGTTGTGGTTTTTGACCAACTGGACTACGTTAATAGGATGGAGTTATTATTAAATACTGTGTCCTATGAAGCCAGTTACCGGTCCGAAATTAATAAAGCATATAACAACATTAAGAATGTGATTGAGGACTTATATATTGAAGATAGAATTACCCGGGACATGTATAATTTTATGGTTACTAGTTTCCCGAGGTTCCCTTGTCTTTTTGGGATCCCCAAAATCCACAAATGTATTGAGAACCCGCCTATGAGGCCGTTGGTGGATAGTAGGGGGTCCCCCACTTATCCCTGCGCGAAAGTAGTTGACTCTATTTTGCAAAAATACCTGGTTAATTTAAAACAAATTTGTAGGGACTCATGGTCATTTCTTAGTAACATTAATGCTCACCTTGTGGGGCCAGTGTGGCCAACATGGTGATGGCCTATTGGGAACATCAGTTTGTATTAAACAATAACGAATTTAAGGATAACATCATATTTTATACCCGCTTTTTGGATGATATTTTCATCCTAGTAGATGGTAATGAATCAGTTAGTAACTTGCTGGTGGAATACTTCAACTCAACTACAGTGTTCCTAGAATTTACATCTAATTTTGATGTTTCTTACATTGACTATTTAGACATCACTTTAACTAAGGATGCTCTGTTTAAGAGATTTGTTTCATCAGTTCATAGGAAGAAAACATACTGTAATTCCATGCTTCATTTTACGAGTTGCCATCCGTACCATCAAAAACGTGCTATTATTAAAGGTCAATTAGTTCGAGCAGCACGTATTACCACATTTGATTCTGTTTTCAACCATGAATGTCTATTCATTAAGGAAATGTTTTTGTCGAGGGGGTACCCGCTACATCTCATTAATGATCTAATCCAAGAAGTAACGCACAAACGTTATACATTAGTTTATGTTCCTCTGTTGAATAATGGAACTAATGAGTCCCCGCCTGTCAACTTGTTCCCTAACATCCAGGTTGAGCAACAGTCAGAAAACCATTTAGGACATGATAGATTTAATACTTCATTCATCACTACCTACAATGTAAATAGTGACCTTTGTTTTAAAATCCTTAGGAAAAACTGGGATTTATTTAAAGGTGACATGAACATTTTCACTAGCGTTGGGAATCACCCCGTTGTGATTTACAGAAAGGGTAGAAATCTAAAAAACTTTTGTGAAGGGAGTAGACCTAATCTAGTCAGAACACCAGGTATGTACAAATGCCAAGCCTGTAATTATTGTGGTTATATTCTGGAATCTAATAGATTCTCAGTGAATGACTTGGCTTATTATTTGAAGTTAAGGAATAACTGTAATTCCAAAATGGTTGTTTACCTGGCTAGGTGCCAGTCATGCCCAGCGTTCTACGTGGGCAAAACTGAGAGGAAGCTCCGTGAACGCATATATGAACACCTCTATGCGATTAGGAAACTTAAGTGTGAGAATGCTCTAGCGAAACATGTCAAATCTTTTCCTGGGCATACTTTCAAGTTCATTGTTATTGATCAAGTGCATTTCAACCCAAGAGGGGGTCCCGACTCTCTAAAACTCGAGGAGTTGGAACTCTCTTGGCAAATCAGGCTTAATGCCTACCATCAGCCTGGTATCAATGACGGCTGTGCGTTAAGTAGTATTTTGAGGCTCAAAAATTTAAAGCGTTAAGTTGTCTAGGTGTAATTGTAGGACCTAGTATGAAGATGAAGCACTTTAAATGTTTTTGCACTTTTGTAGTTATTATATATACATTATTCTTTCAAACGAGTTTAAATCTAAATGTGTAGTTCAGTAGTGAATACTGTTAGGTAAACTTAAGATGAATTACTTTTGTAAGTCTATTATGATTTTTAACAAGGGGGTGGTGGTTGTTTGTAATTGTAACTGTTACTAATTGAACCAATGCTTTTTTAGATGTTGATTGGTTGATTCCTTTTTTACTTTGTATTTAAATGAAGGCTGTGTTTTAATGTATTGTCTGAAGAAGTTTATGATCCAACATAAACGAAAAGCGCTTAACTTTACTTGTGGTCTGAGTGTGCCTTCTTTCATCTGTTCCAGCATTTGTGATTTTTGGAGTTTGTTACCTTGTTCGTGATTTAACAGTTCATTCCACCAGAGTGTTAGCCACGTCGGTAGCTTTTCAAGCAAAGCTCCCAATGGAATCTATTTGTGCTGCTGCCACGTGGGCCACTCCTCATACCTTTATTTCTCATTGCAAGTTGGATTTGGCCTCCAGGAATCAGGCTGAGTTTGGTTCCACTGTGCTCAAGAGTCTGTTCCGATGAGCCACCCAGGACTAAGGTGCTAGGGACGCTGTCCCATCCAGCAAGAATGAAGGCGAGATTGACAACTTAACATTAAGAAGTTATGTACCTACCATAACATTCCATGTTAGTTGTCTTCTTTTCGCTTTCTTTCTTGCATCCCACCCGCCATCCCCCTAGTCTGGACAGACTGAGAAGAATTTTTCTGAGGCCATATTCCTCTACTGGACTATTCCTAGGTTATGTCCCCCTCTGTTACCACTGTAGGTAATCCTTATAGTTGGGACAGGTGTCTCCATGGTGTTAGCTCTATCAAACGAGATCTGGGTATTGGATGCCTAGCATTGTGGGATATAGGGAGGGCCTCGAGCCGGTAAATAGCTCTCGAGCTTTGGTATAGGCCGAGTCGGAGCCGAGGATCGGCACCCGAACCCATCCAGCAAGAAAGAAGGCGAGAAGAAGACAACTAACATGGAACGTTATGGTAGGTACATAACTTCTTATTTTGATGCCTGCCTTGGTATTTGCTTTCTGCCACTTGTATCATTCATTAGACACCTTTATCAGAGTCCTTTTCATGTGCTGAAAAGTGCTCCATATTCAAGATTTTTATATGGCAAGTCTATGGTTAAATACCTGTTTGCTTACTTCACAGAACTGAGTGTTTTCTGTCCTATGTTGTGATGGCTGTAATTGTGCAGACTGCTGCAATTGGGGTTATTGGCATGGTGCTCAAAGAGCAAAGGTAGATGGATTGTAGCATTCTGTTTCTTTAATAATTTACACTTTCTGATTTTTCATTAGTGTATGTCATTGCAAACATCAGTGATTACAGACCTGCTAAGTGTTAACTGGATTTTTTTCCTGAGACAAATTCAGGAGACCAGAATCAGTTGTGTTTGTTCAAAGTACATTCTACCCTTTCTTTGCAGGTTGGAGCTGGCGCAGGAGTTGGCTTTAATGTGAACATTGCCTGGACAGGTGGAGTTGAGCCGCCAATGGGAGATGTGGAGTACTTAACAGCATTCAGGTGTGAGAGAGTGTCTTTGTCTGTCTGCATATATACAGTCCTCTTCCTGTTAATTGGACTTCCATGTTTTGAAGTGTGTTACAGTAATAATGTCTGTGTGGCACATAGGTTCTCTTGCTATCAGAGCTGTCTTTGTTTAATTTTATTATTTTTTTGTTCATAACCATCACTCATTGCATCTAAAGTAAGTTTTAAGATTTAGAAACACCAAACAATTACAATATAGGCACACTGCTGAGTAATGATGAATAATGCATGCTTTACAGCATTCTGTTGAGTACAACAGATACTGAAAAAATCAATCTTAGAAAAGTTGAGTATTTTCTGCTAACAGTCATGTTGATGGCCCTATTTTTGAGCATCTTTAGTTGATGACTCCTAAAGTAAGTGCTGAATTTTGGGAAGGGACCTGATGTAGTTCATTTGGCCTGAAGCAGAAATGCCTAACAACATTTTTGCAGGGTTTTGGCTGGCAGTAAGAAAAGCACATGGAACTGCTGCAGTTATGAGAGCCTCCTGCATGTATAATAAACCAGTTTTAAAGCTTATTTGCCACTTGCAGATCATTTTGTACACAAACATTCTGTCATCTGTCTCTCCCGTTAAAGGTGTTTAGTCCGATGTGCGAAATAAATTCAAATGCATACTGCTGCTTCAGAATACTTTATGTTAAACAGTAGGCTGCTTTAATACATAAACATTCTGTGCATCTGAAGTGGCCGTAATGGTGAAGGGTGCAGTGGTGCTTTATAGTCTAGTGCATTATTTATGAGGGAGTGCAGATTTATTTTGATTTCTGGAAACTTTTTTGCCCAGACTCTTCCATTACACAAGTATTGTCATAGTTTTTACAGATGGCAGGGTTTGAATTGCCATCTGAATACTAACATTTTTAGAATGTGTGTTGCAGTGCAAAAGTGCTGTGTTCATCATTAGATCATTGACAACGCTATGTAGGACATAGCCTGTTAGTGATTAGACAAACAGCCAGCTTCAAAGCTGTAGGGCACATAACTGCTGTATAGCCTTTTGAACTTAGCACTATCTTCTCAGGGATTTGAATGATCGGTGGTTAGCTAATGCTTCTTCAGAGTTGGGCAGACACTTATCCTGTTGGGAAATACCTTCCAGTTTTACTATTTTTGTGATTAAAAGTTTAACTTTTCTGTAAAAAAGGTTGCTAGGGCTAGAGCTAGTGTTTTTGGTGGTGTCACTAAAATATTTTACCTCATAACTTAGTTTTTTAGTCAGGAGGTAAGACTGAATTATCAAGGGTCCTCTAACTGGTTGTAAGATGCTTTCTTCAGTGGAGACTTGGACCTGGGTCCCAACTTTTCAGGGTGCCACTGTGAAACAAGAGGGAGGTACATCCTCTCCATCTGTTGGGCTGTCCTTTTGGGAAAGGGAGAACCACTCTTGTTGGCATCAGAGGGGGGAGTGGGCATTTGTCAGCGAAGCTGCACTAAAGAGCTTGATTCCCTAATAAAGGACCATTCTTCAAGGTGCTGTTTTTTCTAGGGAGTCTCCTAGGAAAACTCAACATGAAGTTATGCTTTTTCCTTCATTGGTGTTCCAGTCACTTAGGGCAGAGAAAGGGTATTGACTAGTTTTTGCTAAAGGATTATTTAAAGCCTTTTAGTCTTTATATATTCTGCTGTGGTACGGAGTGCTGCGGTGGTACGGTGGTAGCGTTGTTACCTCACAGCAAGAGGTTCTCCCGGCCGATTCTGGGCTTGGCTTGGGAGTGCCTTCTGTGTGGAGTCTGCATGTCCTCCCCGCAGTTGGCTAGCATTCGAAAGACATACGTGTGTAAATGGGCATGCCTTCGTTGAAGGTTAGGCATCGAGCTGGCACCTCGGCATTTCGTAAAAAATCTACTGCCAATCATTAGCGGACCGGAGTTCCGCTGTGGCGACCCCTTACCGGGAAAAAGCCGAAAGACAAACAACAACATTCTGAGTCTTCTCTTCAGTTTAAAAGGAAAATACTTTCTTCTATATCTCTCAGATCCTGATTCTCATTCTGTGGGACAATATTTACACTTAGACTATGTTTCTCAAGTCCGTGTTCCACAAAGTGGGGAATCTTAATTCTGAGAAAAGTTTTCCTTCAGACATCCACCTGAATAATTATCTTTTTCTGATACTATTGCCAGATTGAAGGAGTCACTTCATTGGGGACAAAAAGAAATAGCACAGTCCCAGCAAATGTATTATGATTTACTACAGGTGGTTATACCTCAGGCTGCAGCTCTTCCTCTTGTTTTGCCAGACTTAGATGAAGCTTTCCTTGCAGCCTACCGTGATTTCTCTAACAAAACAGTTTTCTGCCAAACACCTTCTGACAGCTAACTGTATTCCTTCTGACAAAGACAGGAAAACTTTTGTTAGGTTTGAGAAGAAAAATTATATTTCTTTCACCTTAACCTTCAGAATAGTTTATTGTGAGGCTGACATCTAGCATTCTGCTGGCTTCCTTTAACAATAAGAGAAAGTTAAGTGCTGCCCATCCTTCATCTGAGACTAAGACACCTCTGAATTCTTTAATGTATTCTGTGTCTGGGGTAACCAAACTCTCAAAATGTTTTATGACTCTGCTGTTGCTGTTTCTAGAGCAGCTGCCAGTGGGGTTAAGTGATGAAAAGATTTGCCTGCCTTGTTCTCAGACTTTACCAGAGAGTGTGAAACCTGAGCTTTGGGATAATGAGGTGCCATTTGGCCCTTCCTGTGCTGAGAACCTTAAAAGATCTGATGAAGGAGGAAAGTTACTGTAGGGAATTACCCAACTTTTCAACCTTCCATGCCAACATACAATAGAAACCTTCCTTCCAGTTCAGGTTCCTTTTTTTGTAGGGAATAGAATAAACAATTCCAGCAAGGCACAGTAAATAAATCAGAAAGCAGTGGCAGGGAGGTTTAAAAAAGAAGGGAGGGTTCCCCAAAACCAAAAGCTGTCTAAGAAGGCAGACTCACTATATTCTTCATCATGTTTTTCCCTCCAAATCCTGGCGGTGCAGCAGTGCTTTACCAAAGTCTAGGTTCTGTCTTCAGTCTGTGACACCAGATGCCTTCAAAAACTTGGGTTAGCTGTGGGATTCCCTTCCTCCTTTTCAAGGGATTCATCTTCATCCCTTCGATCAAACCTCCTTGTTTCCTCCTATCCTAGATCAAATGCTGTCTAAGGGAGTTATTGAAACTCTTCACCAGATCAACTAGGTAAAGGATTTTATTTAAGAATCTTTTTAGTACCAAAGAAAAAGGAACCTGAATTTCTGTTATAGGTCTTTCTTTTCTAAACCTTCACATCAAAAACCCAAAATTCAAAACATAGCATTGTGGCTGCATGTTCATTGCATGAGGGAACCACAAGTTATGATGTGACATCAGGCGGTTGTCTGCATTATAGGACAGAGAGAACTCTGCACCCTAGGACATATGTATTTAGGAAGGAAGTTCCATTTGTCATGCTTTCGCTTGTGTAACTGCATCTGCATGACTGGGGCCTTTAGCTCATTCTTTCATGTCAGTGTGAGAGTCAGGTGCCAGGGGTAGTGCTGTCATTTGCTGTGAACTGGGACTTTTTCCCCTTAAGCTCTAACTCCTTGTGCATACCCAGTAGGCATTCCTGCAGGAGGACATGTAGTGTGGTGGGGGACTGGACTGCTAAATATCTTCCTCCACTGAACTGGTACTCTTGCATATTTCTACAGTCTCCACTAGGAAAATCAATACAATGTATGTACCACAACCAGTCACTTACAGCAAAGAGGATTGGCTCAGTTTTTCTAAAGTATTATTTAAAGCTTTTCAGTCTTTATATTCTGAGTCTTCCCTTTAGTTTAAAAGAAAAATACTTTCTTCTATATCTCTTAGATTCTGATTCTCAGTCTGAGGGACAAAAATTAGACTTAGACTCTGAGAAAGAGGTACTTGGGAACATGTTTTCTGGGAGTGCGGTTGGTTGGCGGACTTTAAGGAATCCCTGAGAGATTCACTGTCAGAGATGCTGGGTGGGTGGATTGATGTGATGAGGGAGATGATTTTTCTAAGCTATGATACTGAATCGGAATTGCCTAGACATGGAAAGGCCTTGCTTGTATCTAATTATGGTGGCTGCTAAAAAGCAATTACTAGGATCATAGGATATTACTAGGCTAATGGCCCTGGGGCCCTTACAAGTCTAGCCAAGAGTTATCAACAAAAAAGAAACCTCAGTCAGCATCTGTCACTCTTGTCATTGAGGGACACAGGTGGAACCCCTGGGACAAATTTGTAGTTTACCATCCACTCATCAAGGTTGTGCTTGAAGAGGGTCAGCGTCATACTTTATTTGACGTGTATGGGAAGTCTATTCCAGGGGCGGCCACGGTGGTGCAGTGGTTAGTGTTGCCACCTCACAGCAAGAGGTTCTCTGGTTCGATTCTCGGCTGGGGTGCCTTCTGTGCGGAGTCTGCATGTCTTCCCTATGGTCATGAGGGTTTCCTCCGGGTGCTCCGGTTTCCTCCCACATCTCAAAAGAGATGCTGTAGGTGGATTGGGCACTGAGTTGGCCCTAGGTGTGAGTGTGTGCATGTGTGTGCCTTCTGTGGAAAGTTGGGCGCCGGGCTGGCACCTCGGCACCGTAAAACTCCACTGCCAGTCATGAGCGGACAGGTGATCCGCTGTGGAGACCCCTGACCAGGAAAAAGCCAAAAGAAGAAGAAGAATGGGAAGTCTATTCCAGAGACTGGGCAGCCTCTGGGAGACAAACTTGTCTCTCCAGCAGGTTTTGTTAATGTCACATATTAGATTTAAGCCTTTCAGCTGGATAATGCGCGAGGAGTTAGACTTACGGATATGGAGCATCTCTAGTAGAGCAGGGTCTGAGATTGCATTGTAGGCGAGACACAGATCACCTCTGAGCAATCTCTACGATACTGAGTATAGTGATAGTGATTTGAGCCTGTCCACATAGGACAAGTGTTGGAGGCCATGGATTCTCTTTGTGAGGTATTTCTGTGGCCTTTCCAGTTGGTGCAGATGTTTGTAGAGGTACTTACCAAATGGGGTGTTGTACTCAGTTATTGGCCTAATGAGAGATGAGTACAGAACGGTAATAACCTCCTTTTTTTAGGATGAAATCCCTTTACTTATGAGATGAACCAAGTAAAAGGCTTTTCTGACCACTGCTGCTACATGATGGTCAAATGTGAGATTGTTGTCAACCTGTGTACCCAGGTCTCTCACCACAGGTTCTGTGCTTAGGGAGTTGCCGTTGATGTGGTAATCAGTAGGGGCTGTGTTTTTGCTGAATGGTATGATCATACATTTTTTTTTTGTTTAACTTAAGGCCATGACTTTGGCACCAGTCATTTCTTCCTGTGAGACCCTCCTGTAGTATGTTAACATCATTTGGGGAGTCAGTGACAGCACCCAACTTACAGTCGTCTGGAAGCTTGGTCAGCCACAGGCCTTTTGTCTTTGCCTGGACCTCTGAGAAGTAGATAGGGGTCCTAGGACAGATCCCTGGGAAACACCTCTAGCGACAGGTCTCCTGTCAGAGGTGGTGGCACCTATTTTGACCTTGTGGGTCCTATCTGTGAGCCAGTTGGCCACCCACCTGATGAGATAGGGATTTACGCCAAGTTGTGTTAGCTTTTCAGTGATGCCCAAGTGGGAGATTGAGTCAAAGGCTTTGGCCAAGTGAAGGTAAGCTGTATGTACTGGCTTTCCCTCATCCAGTGCCTTGGTAACAGTCTCAAAAATGTCAACCAGATTCAACAGGCAAGATCTGCCCTTAACAAATCCAAACTGGGTGGGATCAAGTTCTTGGAGATTGCCTGTATCCTTGTTTATGAGGTTCATAATAATACGCTCTATGGTCTTGCAAATCAGACTTATCAAGATAATTGTGTGAGTGTTTTCAGGGTCAGTAGTGGTACCACCTTTGTGCAAATGGATGATAATGGCAGTTATCCACTCTGCTGGAATTAAGCCTGTATTTAGGCTATGGATGAATAGGGTACTCAATGACAAGGCTAGTTCTTGCTGGAGATGTTGCAGATTACAGCCTGGGATACTATCAGGTCCCATGGAAGCTGTGTTCTTTGCCTTGGGTAGGGCCTTTAACATTTGATCTGTGGAAATGTGAGGTGCAGGGCAAGTATCAGGGATGTTGAATGGGCCTTTGGGGGGACAGAGGGGTGAAGTTTGTGCTGAGCCTATCTGCTAGCAGCTTGGCTAAGTCAACAGGATCAGTGTAAGTGGTACCATTGAGAACTAATTCGGAACAAACCTGGGCTTTGCCATGGAGGTTTATAACGTAACTAAAAAGGGCTTTGCAGTTAGCCTTTGTTTCAGAGGCTAGTGTCAATTCATAATTGACTTTGTTGGTAGAGGATGTCCACCAGATGGATTTGTGTTTCCTTGAAGAGCAGGTTTTAGTTCTGTTAGGTATGGCTGAGTCCATGCAGTTGCACAGGTGCTTGTATACTGCACTGGCATCCTGTTCAGCATATTTGTCTGCATCCTCTGAGGGGGGCGGTGGTGTGAAGCTACTGATACCCTCCCTTAGAAGGTTCTAGTCAGTTTTTAAGAAGTTTTTAAGCCTGGTTACAGCTGGGGGGGGGGGGCTTGGACAGGATAGACACTTCAAATGAGACCGATGGTCTGATCCCACCAAGGAAGAACTTACTATGGAAGTGGTGCAGTGGTCACCCATGTTGGTAAGGACCAAGTCTAGAATGATATCTCCCCTTGTGGGGGATGAGACAAGCTGGTCTAGTATGTTAGAATTGATGGAGTCAAGGAATCATTGGGTGAATGCATTAGAGCAGGAATAGTTCACCCAGTCTGTAGTGGAGTAGTTGAAGTTAGCAAGGATCAGGGTGTTAGGAGGTACCTTGAATGAGTCAAGTAGGTCCAAGTAGGAGGAGTGGATGTCCTGAGTCATGGGGGGGGGGTCTGTAGCTGGCTATAACTTGGATGATTGTCTTGCCAACTGTCAGTTGCACCTGGAGAAGTTCTACTGCATCATGCTTGCAAACCAGTCTGGATGTGTGCTTGTCTTTAATAAAAATAGAAACTCCACCACCCTTTGTCTTCCCAACCTCATTTTGGGGTTGGAATGTGTGGAATGAGGAATAGCCTGGTAAAAAAGGGGTGCTCTCCACAGCCTTGAACCATTTTTTTCTGACTGCACAGATGTCGGTATCTTCCAGTGCAAGGAGGGCCTCCAGTGAGTGCATTTTCAGGTTAAGGCTCCTAGCGTTAAGCAGCATGACCTTCAATTTGCTTTTTGACAGATCTTTTATGTTGGAAGATTTGTCTTTGGGATATTGCCTAAATAAAAGGCACAATGGGGGAGGCAAGAGCCTTGGCCAGAATCCTGAATCCCAGGGGTGACAAGCAGAGGCCATCTCTAGCAAAGCATCAAGGCCTGTCACCATGTCATCCCAGGCAGACAGATACTGGATCCCCTTAGAATGACACCAGAAACTAAGCCAATTGTTGAAGTCAATTATTTTTTGTTTGTATTGTGGTATTATTCTTGGTGAAGGTAGAATGCTGCTTAGGGCTAGGGTCATACCTGCCTGGGACACTTACTCTGAGAGCACAATCATTTCTCTCTTCATATAGTCCAGGGAGGTACTTCTCAAGTCATTCACACCAACATGGACAATGACAGAGTCATACATGTATTTGTTGTGGAGAGACTTAAGTGCATGCATGATGTGGTGGATTCTGGCACCTGACAGACAACTGACAGTGATCTTCTCCTTGTCGAGCCTGATGAGGGGGACATCGGTGTGTCTCACAAGTGAGTCGCCAATGACTAGTATGATTGTTTATTGTTGTGCCTTATGGACTGTCTGAGTGTATTGTTATGCCTTATGGGCTGTGTTTGTGAGACACTGGTTTGTTGTCTGCTGTGTGTAATGTGTTTGGTGTTGTGTGTGGAATGCTTGTGTGTGTGTTTTGTAGGTCTCTGCTGTTTAGGTAAGTTTTAATTGAAGATGTCTGTATAGGTGTGTGTGTGTGTGTGTGTGTTGTGCTTGGCTATGTGATGTGGGTGGTGTGGTGTTTGTGCTGGCAGTCTCCTCTTTGTCAGGAGTACTGACTGTGGTGGGGAGAGAGCTTGGATTCCAGGTTACTGATATAGATGCATCTCTCACAAGTAGAAGAATTATGTGCTAGGAGAAGAGGGTTGTCAGTGAACATGAGGCAGTTGCTGCACTGTCTTAGCATGCCCATGTCGACCAGGATGGCAGGAGAAACTGATGGGAATTGTCCATCCATCTGAAACTTGGATTGACTTAGGGAGAGAGGGTTTTAATAAGGATTTTTCCATAAGAGTGTAGACTACAAAAACCTTCTTAAATGTAAAGTAACTGGCCTGAAGCTCAAGTGGTAAAACAAAAACTAAAAGGGTTAGAATAACAGACAAATTTAATCAGGCTACTAACAATCAGTAATAAGTACAGCAGAATAAAAGCACTTCAACACTTAAGAGCAAGCAGCAAGGCAAAATAAGGTAAAAAAAGTTGGAAGAATACAACCACAGTAAAAGCAACTGAATAAAGTGTAACTTTTTTTTGTGGAGAGAGAAGGAATAGAAGATAATTCAAGGTTAAGAAACTAAGGTTTGGCCTTCCCAAATGCTCTCACTGTACACAGTAAAATGAGCTGATGAGATGGGACTGGGAGTAGTGTCCAAAATCAAAGAAGCAAGGGGGTAGTCCTTCCCAAGTGATCACATTGTACTCAGTACAGTAAGCAAATGAGATGGGACTGGGAGGATTGTTAAAAATCAAATTTACAGCTTGAGCGGGCAGTTCCAAAGCCACTAAGTTTAAGAATACAACAACACTTGGGTGGGAGAGTGGGAGGAAAAGAAAATGCCGACACCAAGAAAAGCAGTCTCCAGCAAATCAAAAAATGCAGCACAGTTTTGCTAACTATCACTAAAACAGAAAAACAAAATGCAGACACAGAGACTGGCAATATCAAGCAAATAAATATATGCGGCACAGTTTTGTTAACTATCACTGAAACAGATTAAGTGCAAAAAAGTATACTTATAGGCTTTCTGTATCCAGATGGCTATCGAATCAATCACAGCTAAGCCACAAGGAGCAGCTAAGATACTGATACAGTCTCACAGAATTGTAACTCCTTACACAGTAGTATAAAGGAAAACGTAAGAGCCTCAGGGAATCAAATAACACAAAAAGCTGTCCTCACATGTTGGATAGGCTGGCTTCAACAGAAAGTAAATCAACCCCCACTATGAAACCAGCTGAACAGAATCCACAATGACCAGAAATGTCAAGCAAATAAATAAATGCATCTAAACCATCTGTATTAGAAGTAGTGAATATAGTAACAGAGATAATACAACTGGAAATGAGATCTTTAGAAAAGGGTAGGAGCAAACTACATAGGGAAAATGGGAATTTTGGGAACATTACATACAGGGGAGGAGTGAGATTTAAAAGAAGGCAGGACTTAAATGAGCTGTGTAATGTTTGACTTAAAATGATTAGGTACATTATAAGTGATGTAGAATGTTTGCAAATGGGAGTGTGTCGGCATGGTTTGTGATGTAAAATGCTTGCAACCAGGATTGTGTCGGTGTGGTTTGTTTTCATTTATGTAAATGTATGATTGCTTATGTTGTAAGTGATGGTTTGATAAAAAAGTTTCTTGTTTAAAAAAAAAAAGGTATGAATTGAATAATTTATGTAATGTTGCTTAGGTTATATGATATATAGCAATATATGTGAAGTATAATGTTTGTAAATGTTAATTTGTTAATACAGTTTGATTACTTTTTTATAAATGTAAATTTGCCTGTGTCATATGTGATAATTCAATAAAGGTGTTTAAAAAAAAGAATTAGACTATCTCACTTATTGGATGATCTTTATTGGGTCCAGTATGTGTTTATTTTGCCTGTTTTGTGGGACTACATTGTGGATCTACTACTGGGCTGGACTATAATTTTAATAAAATATAAAGGTAATCACTGGCTTTTTTCCTTGTGTGGTGGTGAGCTGTTCTGTTTCCAGTTTGTGGTGAAGTAAGAATTAGACTATTTTCTCAAGTTCCTGTTCCACAAAATGGGGACTCGAGTCTGAAGAAAGTTTTCCTTCAGATAACCACCTGAAGAACTCTCTTTTTCTTATACTGTTTCCCCCCGACATGAAGCAAGCTCATCCACTTTGTTCCTTTTCTGCATGTCAGAGTCATCTGCTGCCAGAGCTGCTGGTTGAACTTGGGTCATCTGGTCATTGCCTGGGCATTTTCCCTCTACTTCAGAGGCACTAATATAGGATCATACCTCAGACATGCCTGTGATATCAGAAGGCTGTGAAGAGACAAAGGGGTGGAGTGTGCATAACAGAAGATAAAAATGAGTATTAAACTGCAAATAGAGTATGCAAGTTAGTAATAAATGTTGCATCACAACATAAAAGAGCTCTGAATGTTAGCATTAATAGTGATTGTCTCATTTATTAGATGAATAGCACATGATCAGCTTATTACAATATAATTTCAAGACTGTATTTCTGGAAGCCTTTGAATACCACATTATTTTCACATTAAAAAAAGATGAGGAAACCTGGACACGTGTGTGTCACCTTTCGAAGTACCATTTAAAGGATTGTACTTGGAAATCGCTACCATGACATTCATTAAGTGAAGTGTATCCATATTTCATGTATAATTGCTGTAACTCTTTTGCATCTGTACATGGAGTATAATCTGAGTATATTATATCCATCTTTAATCATATTGTTTGTTTAACCAGTTAAACTAGGTGGATGGTCTTGTTTTCAGGGGAAGCCTGGAAGCACTGTCTCATTGAGAGACTTAGTTGAAGCAACAGTTTATAATTAGAGACTGAAGGACTCAAACTCCAAACTACAGGAAGAAGGTTGTTAGCAGATGATAACCTTAATTATTTGCACTAAATTGTGTGGCAGAACTGTAGTTTCCAAAGTCATGCTTGTCATTGGGTATTAACTTAATTTGCCCTCCCTAGAATCAGTAATGTACTTTACACATCTCTGAATTTTGACAGAGCAGTTAATTCAGTCCTTTGTAGATGCAATGTGAACACCAGGTATGTAGTGCTACTGCTTTGTTTGTGAACTTGTTTCATGCTTTTTCTACCCCTCTCTCTGCAGAACAGTTGTGATGCCAATAGCTTTTGAGTTCTCTCCAGATGTGGTATTGGTGTCTGCCGGGTTTGATGCTGTAGAAGGACATCTTTCTCCACTTGGTGGCTACTCCGTAACTGCAAAATGTGAGTCTTATTGTTCTTGTCTTTTCAGCTGGAGTGTTGACATGTGTGCATAGCCTTGTGGCAAAAATATGCAGTACATGGAAGTCCAGTGAGATTACTGCATTGCTCGTAAGTGCTTCATTTAGGCAGAGTATCTCTCTAGTTCACCATTTCTTGATTTGATTGTGCATTTTTATCATGTTATGTATACTAGGTCCATTGTGAGAAAATGTTCAAAAGTATCTTAATGACGGCGGCTGATGGAAAAAAAGCAAGTGAAAAGTGTGAGCAGTCAAAAAGATGCCTACCTATTGTTACAGATGATTAACAGCATATGGTTGGTAGTCTTGCTTTTACATGTTGCAGAAGAAATAAATACAGAGGACTTGCTGTCCTCTAACACTAGGATCAGTCACTTTCTGTTGTCTTTCACCCATACAGACAACTTCTTACTAGATCTATGAATGGGTGCAGTCTCTAATTTTTTCCTGCCATTGCAGGATCAAGCTTGATAATCATTTGTGAAGTATCCCTTATGTTCTTTTGTTCTTTTTTCACTAAAGCTTTTTGCAGTTTTATATTTTAGCTGTGAATTCATCATACAACAGCTTCCCTTTTTGCAAATAGGTAGCAGAGTCTTACAGCCATAAATTGTGGTTTGTATGTTTATGTCCAACATGACATAAACTTGCAATATTTGTTGCTTCCTTAATGAGATGACCCACAGGAGATTCAAGAAGATGTTTTGAATTTTTTTCCCTTCTCACAGCTGACCATCAGCTACCACCAGCTCCTCTCCTAATTTACCTGGTCTACTAGGCCTTTCTTAGATGTCCTTCTGTTCTCATGTTGCAATATTCATAATAGTAGGGGGGGGGGGGTTGCTGCCTGCAGCACCGGACATCCGGCCAGTATACCAAAGTCTTTGGAGGTGGGGGGTATGTGAGACGTCTGGTGTCAAAGCCATAAACTGACGTAGGCCATAAAAGTGACGTCTACATGTACCCCATTCAGAATTTTTCTGCCGCAGTGAACATCGGACTCCTGATCACCAGCTCGAGAAGCTGTTCGCTCACTTTATTCAGATGACCGATACAGATAAGTGCCCTGTTGGGATTTTTTGGTATCTTTTGTCTAGTTTTCAGACATACATGTCCACTAGAAATGGGAGAGACAAATTCCTCACAAGGACGCGCACAATCAGTGTGTTTTTTTGCTTAGGCGAAGCCCACAACCATACGTCTTGTGCGATCTGTAAATCTTTTGTGCCAAACATGAGATTATATTTGGAAAACCAAAGACTTAGGTGCTGATGTTAGGAATGGAGGGTGGGTTAGGCACTTCTGACGAGCTGCCTTGGAAGAAGGCCAAAGAAGTTAGGCTCGATTCCTACACTGCACCTTGGGCATCCGGTGAGGCTGTTGAGGCAGGTGAAAGCCTGGTTCTTCATCGGACCTTCGTTTCTCAACCCATACCAGAAACCTAAGTGGAAGCTGGGTTGGCAGAAACAATGAGTACATCCGCTGAGGTAGAACAGCCATCAGCTCCTGATGGCAGAGGGGAACCATGGCTCGTGGCATCAGAGGGGCCTACTCCTACCCTACCATCCTCCCAGACAACGGTTGTTAAACATACACAACCTTCTACACCTCTGAAGAGGAAACAGAAGCTGAAACACTCAGAACAACCTGTTCCTGGGTGGAAAGTTTTTTCTCAGAACCTTTTCAGGGCATTCCAGGCCCTTCAAACACAACTACCCCAATCTGCCATCCCTCCAGTGCAGGCCTTAGAAGTATCAGAGGAAGATTATTCCTCCTCTGAGGAATCCTTGATCTACTTCTCACAGATTGATTCCCCAAAGGACCTTATCTCTCTTGAGGAAGAGGATTCCATCAGTCCTGAGTCTCCAGGAGAGGAGTTCACTTTTGGAGATACTGTCTCTCTTATGAGGGAATATTTTAAATGGCAGGCCTTGGATGTCTCTGACACAAAGAAGAGGTACTTTGATTTACTCCAAATGGAGCAACCCTCCTCTTCCGCTGTCCCTCCCTTACTTCTGGCCTTTCAGGATGCCTTTCTGGCTGCTTCCGAGGCCCCCAATTCCCAACCCCCAGCTGCCAAACATCCAGACAGGTTCTACAGAGTGCCTCAAGACACTCTAATTCCTTTTTAAGAACCCACCAGCAGACCCTGCAGTAATAGCAGTTCCGGCTGATAAATCCTCCAGATAGCTCCCCTCATCTTCTCTTTACCCTACTGACAAGGACAGTAAGTTCATGGATAGACTAGGTAAGAAGGTTTATACCTTCTCCACTCTTGCTATTAGAGCGCTTAATTACCAAACCCACATGGCTAGGTACGTCTTGGACACACTGTCCAAGGCCTCAGCACTCCTACCTGAGGTAGCAAACTCACCTGCTAAGACACAACTCAGCACCCTTCTTTCCACAGCATCTCAAATGACTAGGTACTCCATAAAGTGCAGCTATGATGGTGTGGTAGCCTCCTCAAAACTGCCAGCTTCTGGATCTGTTCTGAAGAGATATTCCTGAGTGAGACTACAACCCCTACCTTTGGATGTTCAAACCAAATTGCTAGATGCCCCTCTGGATAATAAGGCTCTCTTCGGACAAGCCTTAGCAGAACTACTCAGATCCCTTCACAAAAAGGGAAAAGAATTACAAATTCTGAAACATTTACTGGTGTCACCTATCCCCAGATACCACAGGAATTATCCACAAAGGACTAGCTTCCTTAGGAGGCAGTCTGCTCATTCTGCTCCACCCCGGCCCAAGGGAAGAAGGCAATCTAGGAAACACTCCACTCCTAGAACCCCCCCCCCCGCTACTGCCTCTTCGACTTACTTTTGGAGTCAGTCTGACCAAGCCAGACCACCTCCACTGTAACTTAAAGCCTCTACATCCCAACAACCTCCATCAAACCAGATTCATCTCTTCCCCTCCATTCTCCACCAGTTACAGGCTCAGGGTACCATATAAAGTGTACCTACCCAGCAGAGAAACAAGGGCTATTACTCAAGGATGTTCCTGGTCCCAAGGAAAGATGGTTCTTGGAGACCAATTCTGGATTTATCTGTTCTGAACCTTTTTCTCAAGGTCCACACCTTCAAAATACTGACCTTACAGCTACTCTTGCCTCTTATCCGAAACCAGGTTTTCATGGTAGCTCTGGATTTGAAGGACGCCTACCTTCATATCCCATACACCCAGACTACAGGAAATTCCTACACTTTTCAGTAGGTTCCTTGCATTTTCAATTCTCCGCATTACCTTTTGGGCTCTCCACTGCGGTGGTGGTGCTGCGGTAGCGTTGTCGCCTCACAGTTAGACATTGCCCGTTCAATTCTCAGTTAGAGCGTCTTCTGTGTGGCGACATGCGTGAATGGGCGTTCCTTCGTTGAAGGTTGTGCGTTAGGCCCGGCAAACCAGTACGTAAAAATCTACTGCCAATCATTGGCGGACGGGAGTTTCGCTGTGGCGACCCCTAACTGGGAAAAGCCGAAAGACACAAGACCTTTTGGGCTCTCCACAGCATCTCGGGTATTTACAAAGTGCCTAGCTCCAGTGATTGCCCACTGTAGAACTCAGGGAATCCAGATATACCCTTACCTAAATGACCTGTTAATACTTCACTAGGACCGTCAAACCCTATACCACCACCTACAAAGGGTTGACCTTTACCCTGGGAGAGTTAGGGTTCACTGTAAACAAGGTGAAATCCCACCTGACCCCCACTCAAGACCTAATTTTCCTGGGGTGCAAGATCAGAACAGACAGGATGACAACCTTCATACCAGATCAGAGAATCACAGACCCCCCCCCTCTACTTCAGAAACCTTCTCAATCAACCTCATTTACCAGCCAGAGAATTCCTAAGAGTCTTGGGCCACATGGCATCCCTGATACCCATGCTCCCTCTGGCAAGACTACATATGAGGAAGATCCAGTGGGTTCTGAAAACTCTGTGGAGCCAACACTCTCATCCTCTGGATACCCCTCTCCCTCTGCTACCATGCCTGAAGAAAGAACTACAATGGTGGATTTCTGCCATCAATCACAACCAGGGCATCCCCCTACATTTACCTCCCCCATTACAGCAGATCTTTGCAGACTCCTCAGATATAGGGTAGGGAGCAGTGCTTATGCACAACCAAAAACAAAACACTGTGCAGAGAAAATGGTCTACTCTCAGACAAAGGGACTATATCAACATCAAAGAAATGATGGCAGTTTCTCTAGCCTTGCAAACTTTCCAACAAGCCCTGGTTCCAGGCACATTGAAAATAATTGCAGACAATATGACTGTCCTGTGATACATAAACAAGCAGGGGGGGGGGCGAGATCTTACCCTCTCCGCAGTCAGGTCTTTCAACTTTGGACATTAGCATTGACGCTGTATATCCACCTGCAAGCAGTGTACATCCCTTCAGCAGAGAATGTTATGGCAGACACTCTCAGCAGAACTTCTGCACCCTCTCACAACTGGATGCTTCTCAGAGAGGTGTTCCTGGATCTTATTCACAGGTGGGGTATTCCACAAGCAGATCTGTTTGCCTCCTCCCAGAAAAAAAACAGATCCACATTCTCAAGCTTGGAAGGTGGACAACTTCTCCTTTTCTTGGGCGGGGATGTATCTCTATGCCTCCCCCCACTTCACACTAATTCAGAAGGGCCTTCTGAAGATTCTGAGGGACAAACCAAAAATCCTGCTGGTGACCCCCTTTTAGCCAAGACAGCATTGGTTTCCCCTCCTCCACCTTTTATCCAAGGACAATCATCACAGGTTACCTCACCGGTTAGAACTACTCACACAGGACAGGGGATCCCTATTACACCCCCAGGTGACCAATCTCAGACTGACCTTAGGGTTTTAATCCCCTTCAGACACCTATACTCAGCAGATGTACTCAGTGTTTTGCAGGAGGCCAGAAAGCCTTACACTAGGAGAAACATTGTATCAAAATGGAAAAGATTCTCCAGATGCTGTCAAAAGAAAAACAAGGACCCTTTTCTGATTCCTGTACCTGTGGTCCTTTCTTACTTGTGTGAGCTCCTTCATTCAGGACTAATGTATTCCTCAGTTAAGGTTCACTTGTCTGCCATTTTAGCTTGTCTGCCTTTGATTCCTACTTTGGCATCCAGATTGGAAGTTAAGCTATTCTTGAAAGGGTCCTGCACATCAGACCCCCTCGCAAACCAATATCTCCACCTTGGGACTTAAATTTTGTACTTGAGAAATTTACCTTACCACCTTTTGAGTCAGCACACTCAGCATCCCTCAAACTATGTACCTTGAAAACAGTTCTGCTAGTAGCCCTCACATCCGCCAGGAGGGTATCAGAAATACAAGCCCTGGTGGCCATTCCTCCTTTCCTTATCTTCCATAAGGACAGAGTCTCTCTTAGGACTAATCCTTCCTTCATGCCTAAGGAGGTTAATGAGCTCTTCCTAAATCAGACCATTAACTCATTCACTCTGGAGCAGCTCAGAAAATGCTAAAATGCTGCCTGCTTACTTCCACCATAGGAACAACAGTGCAGCTTGAGTTCATTTTCAGAAAATCCATTTGTAATACCATACAGAAAACAAATGCTCATAACTCTTTAACTATAAGAGCTAGAGTAGAAAATGTAAATGCAAACGTTGTTCAGCAGACACTGACCTTTCCAACAGTGTAAATGTTGATAGTGCTTATTTAAGTCATTATTAAATATTTGCCAAGGAATGCTGATATTGTGCATATTTTTTACCTTTTTGGAAAAACAAAGCACAATATATTGGTCAATGTACCATGTCGATCCATACAATTTGTATTTAATTTGTTTGTATGAATGTCAGCTTTAAAATGATACATTAACCATTACTATGTGATGCTCCTTTATGGAGATATTCACAGAAATATGATTAATATAATATTTCTCATAATTCATAAAGCATAATATCTCATCACCTGTAACAGAAGAGGCTACATATCAGTGTACAAGTTGTGTGGTTCAATGTCAGCTTCAAAATGATGCATCATTTGTGTCGTCACCATGCTCCCTTGCAAAGATATGGGCATAATAATGAAAAGTATTGCAAATGTATAATTTTCATAATTCTACAAGAGTAAACACATTGTGATATCTGTACATGTGTACAGCACACAGACACAGTTCCTTTACCATTTTGTAAGGAGTAATACTGTCTTCAAAATTAGGTATTACTTGGCACACTGACATGTTCCCTTGCAAAGTTATTTATCAAAATATGAAAAAAGTCATAATTTCCATAACCTAAATCCTAAACAAACTTTGATATCTGTACATGTGTACAACATGCAGACATAGTTCTTTTACCATGTTGGAACTATTAATACTGTCTTCAAAGTGAGGTATTACTTAGCACATTGACATGCTCCCTTGCAAAGTTATTTACCAAAATATGAAAACATTTCATAATTTCCATAATCTAAGTTCTAAACAAAAGTTGATATCTGTACATGTGTATAACACACAGACATGGTTCTTTTCCCATGTTAGAACTATTAATACTCTCTTCAAAATTAGGTATTACTTAGCACACTGACATGCTCCCTCGCAAAGTTATTTACCAAATTATGAAAAAAATCATAATTTCCATAACCCAAGTCCTAAACAAACTCATATATGTGCATGCGAACAACATACAGACATGGTTCTTTTACCCTTTTGGAACTATTAATACTGTCTTCAAAATACGGTATTACTTTGCACATTACCATGCTCCCTTGCAAAGTTATTTACCAAAATATGAAAAAAATTCATAATTTACATAACATAAGCCCTAAACAAACTGTGATATATGTACATGTGTACATCGCAAGGCCGCATTTCTTTTACCACATTGTAAGGACTAATGAGGTATTACTTAGCATGTTGACATCTTTCCTTAGCTAAGTCATTCACTAAAATATGAAACAATATCATAATTTTCATAACCTTAGTCCTAAAATGTACTTCTCCCATTTTGGAAGTACTAATACTGTTTTCAAAATGCGGTCTTAGTCAGCATGTTGATATGTTCCCTAGCAAAATGATTTACCAAAAAATGAAAAGTATAATTTTCATGGCCTAAGTTCATAGGTAGGTACTAGGCTATCGGCCCAAGGGCCTATGTAAGCCTAGCCAACAAGGTTCCTTGGCTTACATAAACAATTTGTGATATCTACACATGTGTACAGCACACAAATACACTTCTTTTACCACTTTGCAAGTACTGATACTGTCTTCAAAAAGTGGGTCTTATACAGCATGTTAATATGTTCCCTACCCCAGCAGTTATTAGCTAAAATATTAAACAATATATTAATTTTCATAATCTGAGCTGTAAATAAACTGTGATATCTATACATCTGTACAGCATACAGACAAAGTTATTTTACCATCTTGCAAGTACTAATACTGCCTTCAAAATGCAGTCTTAGTCAACATGTTGAAATGATTCCTATCACAGCTATTTACCAAATTATAAAAACATATAATACATTTCATGACCTGAGTCATAAACAAACTGTGACAGCTAATGACATCTTTCCCTACCATACCTACCAACCAGGAAAACCCTAACTGACTATTAGAGTGGCTGTGGGTACAAATCGTGGTAAACAAAAACATGATTGATGAACTTTCTGTGACTGGTTGAGTGTTTATTTTAAATAGCACTGAGATTTTATGTTCTGTAATGGTCCGATGAAGCAGAGGTTACTCTGTGAAAGCACTTACCTTCTGTTTTAATAAAGTTACTTCTATTTACACTGATTTAAAGCCGTGTTTGGGAGGAGTTTTCATTACTGTTTTGGATTTGACTGCTACGTTTACTCCAACCTTAACTGAGTGGTCTTTTTCTTTTCTTAATGTAGCATATTGTCTGACAAATACAGGAGTAAAAAAAGAAAACTAAACTAGGTATGGCTAGCTCATCTGTCATTCAGTTTCTCACTGCCTTGCTTTGAACATAATTGTACAGTTTTGTGCTGAAGTGACATCTTGCAACAAAATTCTGATTTGTAATACTTGCCACAGCTAATAGAGTTCAGGACAGGACAAATACGAAACTGTAGCAGAGAAACCTTATGCAAATGTCTTCACAAAACAGTAGCTGGGAGCCATTATAGAATCCCCAAATTATGTGGATATTCTACAAAAGGGCCTTACAGAAGCAGATGCTTGGTGCCAGTACCATGGGCTCAAGCTTAATGCTAAGAATTGTATAGTTATCCCCTTTGGGAAAAAACATGTACCCATGAATTACCACATAGGTGGCAGTACACTAAACATCGAAAGTGTGATGAGAGACTTAGGGACACAGGTGGACAGTGGACAACAGTCAGGAAATCCTTCTATGTGGTACACCTCATCACTAAGGGCTTTTCATCCAGAAAAAAGGAGGTCATTGTTCCACTGTATTCATCCCTCATTAGACCCATTGTAGAGTACAACGCCCCATTTCATATGTACCTCACAAGACATCTGTAACAGCTAGAAAGGCCGCAGAAATACTTCACTAAAAGAATCACAGGCCTAAAGCAGATGCCCTATGCTGACCATCTAAAATAACTCCAGCTATACTTTATGGCATATCGTCTACTCAGAGGCGATCTCTGCTTAACATATAAAGCCATGTCAAACCCAGAGCTGTTGGGCATGCTCCACTTAAAGAAATCCCAATCCCTCAGAGCCACACGCTCCAGGGATCTAAACCTTGTCATCACAATGAGCAAAACATGCTGGAGGGATAGGTTCCTGACCCAGAGACTCCTCATACTCTGGAATAGACTTCCCATACATGTCAAGCAGAGCACCTCCTTGGCCCTCTTCAGAAGGAACCTTGACAATTGGATGGGAGATAGGAAATTCACCCCGGGATCACGTCAGTCACCCTACTAGACAGAGGTCCAGGGAAGTAAATATTGTGGGAAGAAATATCTGGGGAATTGTTTGGCTAGGTTTGTATAGGCCCTAGGGCTGATAACCTAGTAACAACCTATGAACCTATTCTTACTCTAGCCAAAATACTGCATGATTGGATACTGACAAGGAGATACAGAAAGGGTACATGTAAAGAAAAAAAAAGCAGGCTCAGGACTGCCACTCTACTAATAAAACCTGGACAGGTATGGGATTCAATGGCACTCCAGGGCACCTGAAGTGGTTCCATACCAGTGCTGACTACCCACAGAGACTGCTGATACCAGCACTGTCTCATGATTTACTTCAGTGTCAGTAGTCTTACTTAACTCTGCGTTTTCCATTTCCATGTGTCCTTTCAGCAGTGGACATAAGGAATCAAAGAGGGAACTAACCTAATGACTCTTGCCATGACCTAAATACATTTACTTTATCTGGAGGGAGGGAGAGTGACAGGAGAGTCATTCACAAAAAAATATGAAACATATAACCACAATGGATACCTTTATCTGTATCTTACAATAAAAACAATGGGAAAAAAGAAAAGAAAGAAATTGGAGGAGACTTTTGCATGACTCCTCAGTGACAGAAACCAAAATCTGGCATGTGCATTCAGCAATGTGATAATGACAGCTAGTAATGTGAATAGCAGTGACGGCTGCTGAGGGTTTTACCTGACAAGTGATAATGACTCAGTGTTATATTATAAATGCACACATTGTCAATTAATAATGTGATAATGTCTTGCATTTCATTACTGCAAGGTTCATCATGCTCAGACAAAGGTGACAATTGCTGCACATAACCTGTTGAATAGAGACATTCATTACATTCCTGGTGCAGGTGTAATGTAAGACTGAGTCATTGCCATCTGTTAGAGAAAGATCAGAATAAATTAATAAAAGTAGTATGACACACATATTATTGAGCCCTTCCTCTCACTTAAATTCTGCACATGACAGACAAAGCCATGAATATTGTCCAAAATATAAGGTTCCTCCGTGCCATAATTAGTGTACAAGTAATAACATTTATCTCACTGACCCATCCCGCTGATTAGAATCAGGCACACAAATAACAAAGTCAGAAACCCCCAGCAGAGGCAATCAGTTCATATCCCTTCACTCTTCCCTAATACCTGTCCTTCAGTGCCAGGGTTCCTAATCAAACCCCATTAGCCTGGGCCACAGGCAGGGTTCATTTTGTGTGTCATGTCTAATGATCCTTCATCCATCTGTGTCTATCCTGCAGTGTAGCATTATCATGCTGCCTAAGCATGGCCCAGAATTTTCTTACCTTTTTTTTCTGAATTAAGCATGGACTGTATCATTCCAGTTGTTTCATATTGAAAAGTCTGGTAAAGCAACTCTCTCTCTCTCGCTCTCTATTTCTGACTGAAACATAGTCTGCAACTTATCACGTTTATATTTGTTAAAATAGCCATAAATTCCCTCTGTCATCTGCAGCAAATATTGTTTGATATTTAGTGTACCTGTGTGAAACATACCCTAGCAGTTTTTTTCTTATCTATCTTTACAAACAGAGCATGTAAAATTTGTACTCTAAGTTTGTGAAAATTGCCTTAAAATTCTTGAATCACCTGGATCAAATATCATGTAAAACAATGTCATTCTACCTGCATCAAGTGTGATTGAATGGCTTTAATTCACCTAGGTCAGCATGACCCATAACATTTTCAATCCACATGTGATAAAAGTCTTAAGCTATATGAATTGCCTATCCAAGCATTATCTGCAATGTTCATGGTACTTTTGGCAAGCATGGTTTTAAATTCTGTCATACACCTAACCAGTCACGCTCTTAATACTTAATTCTAGCTCTGCTAAACACCTACTGAAGTCTGTACCTCCACCATATATGTCCAAATAGCACTCGTGTTTGAACCATTACGATCTGTAGTATTATCATACCACTTTCCCTGGTAAAACATTAGAATCCTATGGTGGTCCTGGGACTTTCTAATTCTATCTTTGGAAAATGTAGCCTCTTTTATTTAACCTGAGCCAGCACAGCCTTTATCTTTTTTGATATACCCGTGTCGAGCATGGCCTAAATCCCTTTTTCCATTCAGGCTGAACATGGCCTGCAACATGCCGACTTGGCATGTACCAAGTGTATCTTATTTCACATTTCCTTACACGTCTGTTCAGACAAGTGCTAATATCACATTGTTAATACATTTAATACCTGAATACTTCTTGCTCTGTGTGACTTTCATTTGAGGCAGCACAGCCAGGAACATTTTCATTCCCCTTGAGTCACTGAAGTCCTTAAAACTCATTATCCTGCTATTCCAAGCAAAATTTGGAATGTGTCTGTTCTACCAGTTTCAAACACAGACTAAATTCCTTATAAGTGTAAAGTGTATCCTGCAATTTCTCCATTGTACAAGTGCAATGTATGGCCAAAATGCTTCATGCCTGTGGACCAGTTTGGTCTATAACATTATCTTCATACTGTGTTACGTGTAGTCTTAAAACAATTAATCTGTTTGGTCCCAATATTACCTTTATCTTTTCAATTACAATTCTGTCAAACATGACATCAAATTCCACCCATAATTTGGAAATATTTTCATTCTGTCTGATCCTATTTGTGTTTCTGTTACATAAAAATGAACAATGTCATGTTTTAAAATAAAAGCAGCCAGGTTATGTTTTAAATAAAAATAGCCAGGTTTTGCCTAATGGAATGGAATGAAAGGAACATAATCTCAATGTTCCTGTTATGTCAAATACCTACTGTTACCTCAGAAGCATCGTCCACTTTAACCATGAGAAAGTTACTTTAACCAACAGACTAAAACATTAAATCTGTGTACCCTAAATTTGAGTATGGTCAGTTTATTAGTTGGAAGACAATTCATTGTATATCTGTCTTGAGGCTGCAAGAGCATTTCAACTTATTACTGCAGCCATTTTTCATCTAAATTATACAGCTAAAATAAATCTGTTTATAAAACTTTTTCTAGAATATTTCTCTATTTCCAAAGGAAATCCTCATTGCTGCTGATTGGTTTTAGATGCACAGATGGCAACATAGGTAGATTGCCATTTAACTGGATGTAGTCCTTGTTGCCCCACTACCCATTAAATCCACTGGCATTCTTGACACTCCATGCACCATTTTCAAACATAGTAATAAGCTTCCGTTTCAGGATCAAAATACTTTCCTGCTGCCGAACACCGTCTTTGTTTTGTATTTTAAGTTATCTGCCCTTTTCAGAAGGAAATACAGCTGTGCATAGCTATAAATTGCAGCATTTAGTCTTTCAAAGTCTAATTCCCGGTAATAAATGGCAAACTTGTACATCATTCAAACTACATTATTCTAATGCATAAAGCAAAAACAAATGTCAGCTAGTACGCCCATTACAAGTGCTTTCCTTCATTTATTACAGCGCATTACTATCACTTTATACAATTACAGTGGCGAAGAGGTGTACCTAATATAAATGTGACTAACACAGCAGCAGCAAACAGTTTAAGTTTAAACTAAAATGGTGGCATATTCAACATCTAAGTCACACCCCGTGTTTCAAAAGTGCTGCAAAGGTCCAAGCTTCACCAAAGCATCGGTACCGTTCATTGCAAACATTGCCAATCCAGCCCTCAAAAAGAGCAATGCCTGGAATGATCCCGATAGCATGAAGGCTACGAATCCCACGCCTTTATCCTTTCCTCATCAGGGATGACACTCCAGTTAGGTGAGTGTACCTCTAGTGAAAGCCAGTTGAAATCATCCACACAGTTGCAGTTATTTGTGTTTCTTTGTAAGCCAGCAGTTTCAAAGTCTTTCTTGAGTCCTTCATACCACCAGCTATAAGGTGCAAACCGAATGTCACTACAGTCCTCTATAATTGCTCTGCTTGTTACATGCAAATACACAGATGTGTCCTTGGTACTGTGGGTTCAGAGTTGCTGGCATGCAAGAACAAAAATGCAATCCTTACATTCATCCACAAATACAGACGTGGACACGGGACCACATAAAATTTTAGAATTTATGACGTTTTTAATATGAAGTGTACTTGGAGAACCAAACAGCTTCACTGTGCAATCTGACAAGTTGCTGAGAAGGACATCTTTACTATTTACATCGTCTGAGAATTTTACTAGATTTTGGGAGGCTACATTTAGAAAATCCACAAACAGATACAGTAGGTGCTGTTGCCTTGTCTTTTGGTCCGTCTATACAGTCCAGCACTGACTTCTCTTTCAGGACAAAAACCTCTTTCTTATGCGCTTTGAAGGCAGACTTTTTCTTGGGTAACAGCTCATCTCTTTTCTCAATCATTGCATCTTACAGCTTTTGTAAGGTGTCTTGGGCCTGTCGTAAATCGTAAGAAGGTAAAAACATAACAGTATCATTCAAAAACTTTTGTAACTGCTGAAGTTTAATGGTCATAGTTTCAAAATGCATATGGAGATCGGCCTTTGGAATGCTGTAACAAGACACACGCACACACTACGTTATTACTTTTACAGCTTCAGCTGACACAGAAGCGGATGTGTCTATGAAAAATGCTTTTCAACACTGCTACCTACAAACACAAGTTCATAACATTATCAAATGTCAGCTACTTACTTACAAAACATACTGGAATTTGTATTAATACGGCATAAATATTACTTATCTCGGTCACCTTCAGTGGACTTTTACTTCGCAGCTGACATGAAGACAGCATATTACAATAACTTTACTGATGTGCGTATTATATATTATAAGCACATAAAGGATTTTAGGTCAGGGGGTGGAGGAGTTATGTGGACTGTGACTGGACAGAATGGCTTGCTTGTATAGAAAATCAGCTTGCTATGACAAGAAAGTACAGAGTGACTTGCAAGACGATTTTCTCCGAAAACTCAAATATAACCACCACGTAACTCTATGCTGAAAATTAAGCTGACAAGGTAACTGACAGAGTTCAGTTACTTTTTCAACTTAATTTTCAACACTGGAGTTACTATCAGACTACAAAGTTAACTGCGCTGGGAGAAGGCACTCAGGGTTAACATAATGCAATTCCTATCTTCTCATGGCACGCTCAGTGTTAAGCACAGAGGCGCCATGAGAAGGTACTCTGGGTTAATGAGTTAACCTCCCTGTTTTTTACCCTCAACCTCAGAATTCCTCAGAAAGGACTCTACATTCCTTAAACATCCACAGACAACCAAGGTATTACCTACACAAATCCAAACCTGTCAGGAAATCTGACCAGCTGTTCATCTCCTTTCACACAAGGGCTTTAGGAAAGGCAGTCGTCTCTAAACAGACTATATCTCCTTGGATCTCCAAGACCATCTGTACATGTCATTCCCTTCGTGGCAAAGTTTTATCTGGGAATGTTAAAGCCCATTCCACCAGAGCAGCTGCCTCCTCAGCTGCCTTTTTCAAAGGGGTAGACTATGCCTCTATCCTAGAAGCAGCTACTTGGGCATCAGTTCATACTTTTACCAAGCATTACAAATTAGATTTGGTCTCCAGGGCTAGAACTGCCTTTGCCAGATCTATCCTACAAGGTCTCATTGACCAAGGACCACATCCTTCCACCCAGCCTCATATCTAACAGCTCTGGTACTCTCCCTACTGTTATGAATGCTGCAACATGAGAATAGAAGGAAATAGAATAGTTGTGTAAGAACTTACCATAAACTTAGATGTCCTTCTCTTCCATGTTGCAGTATTCAGTCCCTCCCTCCCACCCGCTCTTGTTTTCTCTCCTTACCGTTTCACCTGTTATTTCCTGGGGAGACATTGTACCCCATTCAGGTAACCTCAGCAACAGACACAGGCCTTTTAAGCACACCCTGGTCTGGTCCTACATGTGAGTCTGAAAGATCTTTTTTATCTCTCCTCTTCTTACTTGACAAGGGTACTTCTGTGTGCGGCAGTTCATTCTGAAGGGGGTGCATGAAGACATCACTTTTATGACCTACGTCTGTTTATGGCTCTGATACCAGATGTCACATGTACCCCCACCTCCAAAGACTTTGGTATACTGACCGAATGTCCAGTGCTGTAGGCAGCAGCCTCCCTACTGTTATGAATACTGCAACATGGAAGAGAACGACATCTAAGGTTATGGTAAGTTCTTGCGCAACTATTCTGTCCCCCAGGCTCAACTTAACCCAGATTCAGAGCCAATGAAGAGATCAAGGGTGCCGGTGCAGAAATAAAACTGCTGCTGCTGCTGCTGAGTGTACCCTAACCCCCCCCCAACAGCCTTTTGCTTTGAAAGCTCTTCCAAGCTGCTCGCTGCATGAGCATGGAGCTCACCGGGCTTTTAACACTTCTGTTATAGCAAGCCTAGGCTCCCTCTCCCCAAGATGGGGAGCTGACATCAGCCACTCACATCCATCCTCCTCCATACAGCCCATCTGGTACCTGTAACTCTTGTTAACACAGGTTATCTGGGTGCAGTAAGTACATTATCACTCCATGCCACAAGGTCATTGATTTCAAATGTATTTGTTAAACAGAAAAATAACTGAGATGCAGGACAGAGAAGTGTCCCAATACCAAGGATCTTCCTTGCTGTTCCCACTAGTTCAGATGGACAACATAAAGGATCAAAAGACAGGCAGTAGCTAGAGGACTGCTGTAAGTCAGTAAGGTTCTCTCATAGATTACCTTCCCATATGTTAGGGATCCCCCCACCCCCACCAAGTAACTCAGACATTGTCAGTGGGTTCCCGTGATGCTTCACTAGCACAAGTTGTACCCTTTGTCGATTGTGTATACACTAACATAGCATCAGGTGTTCCAACATTTAAGGGGATACAGCAGTCTTCCACATCTACACCCCTCACACAAAGCAAGTTGTTATTTTATCTCTGGGGATGGATGACTCTCTGTGTTTGGACACAGTCAGTTAGCACCCAGGGTCAGACTTACTGTCAGATTATGTTGGCCCTATCTGCATTGGTTACATGTGTTAGTCCCCCCCCCCTTTTTTTTACACAGTCCCACACATATGTAAGCCTTGACTTCTCTGTCAGTGGTTTACCACAGTGGCTAAGCTGGCATTAAAATTTCCTGGCTATGGCTACTGGCACCCTCTCTTGCTTCCTGTGTAATCTGTTCCAACTAGCATTATCTACCACCTCAGTACCCATATCTGCTGATATACACTCTTGCCTTAATGGATTTTATTTACACATGTCCATTAGCAAGTGTGTTTAGAGCATTCAGTATCTGCAATATTATATTTTCAAGTCTAATTTGAAGTCTTCATTTTCAGTTTGTTGACCATTTCCCCTTCTTTCTCACCTTTTCACCTCTTCCTTGTGTCCAAATAGCATGGTACATCCAATCATACACTTTTTTTTCTTTCTCTTCTGATCTATACAAGCTCGGCTTTCTTTGTCATTTCTCATACCCCATCCTTCCATTCATTCACTGTTTTGATAAATGAGTGAGTGAGAGGAATAGTAGGTGAAGGTTGGTGAGCTTGTCCTTGCCCTTGGTACAGTAGGTCCTGTAAATATTTTTTATTGCTGCAAGTACATAACATTGGAAGTTTACTGTCTGTATTTTATATCTGACTAGAGGAATGTTAAATATTATACCTACTCATTTTATCAGAAAGGCTGTTTGAGAATCATCTGTGCTGTAAGAAGCATGTCATGCTTGTTCACACAGATAGTAATGCCATGTACCTCTAGCCTGATTGGAGGCTGTGCAGTACTGCCCATTTTGTTAATGGTTCAATCACGGGGGGGGGGGGTATATTTTTAAGTGTTGTACTTGCCCCAGTAATTTTTAGTACAACTCCTATTTTGAGTACTACTCAAATACATTTGTCATACTATCCCTTCTGTGTGCAGCTCTAAGCTGAATTGTATCTTTGCTGCTGCCACCAACTGGATAGCACATAGTAGTGCATTATTGTGCTGGTGTCTAGTTGGGTAGTAGCAAGTTTTTAAGTATTACCCAACAATGCATGTTCTTATATTATTGCTACCGTCCATCTGCTCTGTGTCCGAAGTACTTAACATGCCTTACTGTTACTGACATTTTCATTAAGTGTGTCCTAGTAGGTCTGCACTTTGTCTGCCTGGTGCTTTTGTGTGCTGAGAAGGTTCTAGTGCTGTAACACATTTTTTCACTTATGCATTTATTTGCCAGATTACAGTACCACTAATAGCTATTGTCTTTTTTTCCAAAATGCCAGGTCATTCTTTCATATTATTTACATCACTTTGGAAAACTCTTCAGTATCTTGCCATCCTGGCTTTGTCAATACTCCCCACAACCATACCATCTTTTATTACTCAGCTGCTAGGCTATTCTCAGTACGACACCACCTTGTACCACTCATATAGTTTGCTGGATATTTCCCACAATCACTCTGTGGTATACTACATGCTGCCTTTATTGGGCACCCCCAGTACTACTACATACTTTTTCTGCTGGCACCATTTGCTCAATACCCCTAGTACCACATTGATTATTTATACTGATTATTGTTTCTAGCAATTTATATATAGCACTTTTATTGCCTACTGCTTAGTTTTTGAGTGTATTTTATTGCTATTAAGTAATCTGCACGGGTAACTGATTTGTTTGCGG
Organism: Protopterus annectens; assembly: GCF_019279795.1. Lineage (NCBI taxonomy): Eukaryota > Metazoa > Chordata > Ceratodontiformes > Protopteridae > Protopterus > Protopterus annectens. Next base: position 1,161,667,517 of record NC_056747.1, on the reverse strand, counting down.
TTAAAAGCATTCTGTATCTTTACAAATCTTTATCTGTTTAAAAACTTTCATTTTGTGGCTTTCTGTAGTGCTTACTGTGTGTGTAGGCTAATAGCTTTAGTATTTGTCCTAGTTCAGAATTGTTGGCTCTGGGCTTGTTTGTTTATACAGTGATTGTTCAAAGCACATGAACAGGCCATCTTGAATTAGCTGAAGCCTTTCTTTACCTTGGCTAGATTGTGTTAATTGGCTGCTGGCTAGTGGGGGCAGGTTCTTTTGTGTTTTTGTAAAAAAAAAAAAAAAAAGTTGTTCTGGTATTTAAGCCCTAACTTTGAGAGGGTTTCTGTCTATACACACTGAGCAGAGTGAATGAGAGGTGTTGACTACAACTCTTAGCTGAGATATATAAGTATCCTGTTTTTTTTCGATTATTTATACTGATTATTGTTTCTAGCAATTTATATATAGCACTTTTATTGCCTGCTGCTTAGTTTTTGAGTGTATTTTATTGTTAAGTAATCTGCACGGGTAACTGATTTGTTTGCAGTTAAAAGCATTCTATATCTTTACAAATCTTTATCTGTTTAAAAACTTTAATTTTGTGGCTTTCTGTAGTGCTTACTGTGTCTGTAGGCTAATAGCTTTAGTATTGTCCTCACTCTCCCTCCCTGTTGGTGTCTTGCTGTTATACTTGGTGGCTTTGTAGTTGCCCGCCCCTACTGTAAATCTGATCTGGGACACTCCTCCCAGTCTAGTGTCATTAGCTCATTCTATCTAATACAGAGAGAATATTTGATAAGGCCTTCTGTTTCTCCTTTTTCCCTTTCAAAAAAAAAAAAAAAATTTGCCTGAATCTCCTTGTGTTCTGACTGTGCTTCTCAAACATTTTGGAAATATAGAGTATATTTTAGAGCATTGATTATAACTGCAATTGCCTTAATATTGCTACAACTCAAGTGCTCTTGGTTGCACTGCAACTGAAGTGTTTGTGTGTTTTAGCTACTTTTCTGTATATATAGACTTCTCTGTATATGTAGACTAGCTACTTATTCTGCTGTGTTACTGCCTCTTAAATCGTTTTTCAGTTGTGCACTTGCCTTGCTTCATTTAAAAAGTTTTAAATTGCTAATTTTGTAGAGTTTTAATTGCATTTACTGTTTGGGACTACACACTCAAGTGTATTAGCCTTTTCTGTGTTTATTTACTGTATTATTGCATTGTTTAGCCTGTTTCAACAAAAAAAAAATACTATCTTGTTTGCTCATTTCCCACCTTTTCTAGCCAGTCCATATCCCAGGCTTTGCTTGTCTCAGGACTTTATTTTCTATGCTCAGAGCTATCCAGACCTTGCTGTGGTAGAGGGAAGTCCTACTGCCTACCAGTGGGACTGGTGAGCATTGCACTGTCTATCTAATGCTAGAGGAGTGGTTTCCAGCTCTGAAATTGTAATTTTATTAGCCTTTTTGGGCTGATTTCTATCCCTTTCAACTTTCTGGCTTAAAAATGCGTGTGTTTGCACATTTTTCACATTGTGCAGCACTGTGAGGCTACAGTTAAACTGTCCCAGGTGCCAGAAAGTCTGCTCTTCAAATTTTCCCTTAAAACTAACTGGTTTCTCAGTGGTAGCACTAAAATCTGAACCCCTGTGACTAGCACTTGCTCTAGAACCTGCTGGAAAGCACTAGGAAGCCTGAAACTGATACAAGCACTCAGCTCTCCTTGTCAATAAGGAGAAATTAATCATAGGCATTAAACAGCATATAATTGCAAAGTACCTTGCAAAGGTAAGGGAAAACAGCTCTTAAACTTTACAAAAAAGCACCTAAACAGGCATGTCCAAGGGTCAGCTTCCGGTGATTTCTCCTGTCCACCTGGTGAATCTGGGCATACTGGGGCAATGCAGCAACTGCCTCATGTACACAGACAATCCTCTCCTCCTACCACCCAACACTACAGCCTGCGAGAGATGCACTTACATAGCCAAACTGGAAGCAAAGCTCTCTCCGGCCAAGATTGTGCTAGACAGTCAAGAGGAGAAGGTTAACACCTGCATTACACCTCAAGCAACTCATAGCCCTTCAAAACCCACACCATCAACACCCACACATAGCAACACTAAACCCACATATGCGGAGGCCCTTAACATTAACCTGCCCAAGCAACAAGCACCTCCGAAGCCGAAATGCAAACAAACACCAGTCACAACCAAAGTGACACATAGCTCGCAACACCAGTGTGCCACCCAACAACATCCCCTAAGGCAAGACAATGTACCCAACACTTTAGTCATAGGTGACTCTATAGTCAGCCACACTGATGTCCCACTCACCAGGCTGAACAAGGAGAATATTACAGTCAGCTGCCTGTCTGGTACCAGGATCTGCCACATAACGCATGCACTCAAGTCACTCCACAACAAGTACAAATACAACTCTGTCATTGTCCATGCTGGAATGAATGACTTAAGACGTACCTCCCTGGACTACATGAAAAGAGACTTTGAAGAGCTCTTGGATCATGTGACCCAGGCAGGTATGACCCTAGCCCTGAGTAGCATCCTGCCTTCGCCCAGAATGATACCACAGTATAAGGACAAAATGATTGACTTCAACAATTGGCTAAGCTTCTGGTGTCATTCAAAGGGGATCCAGTATTTGTCTGCCTGGGAAGACATGATCGACAAACCACAATGCTTTGCCAGAGATGGTCTGCACCTGTCACCCCTGGGATTCAGGTTACTGGCTAAAGCTCTTGCCACCCCTATAGTGCCTTTTTTAGGCAAGGTTCAAAGGATAAAACCACCACTGTAACAGATACAAGCATGCAAAATCTGAAGGTAATGCTACTCAATGCTAGAAGTCTAAACCTCAAAATGCACTCTCTCGAGGCACTCCTAAAAATGGAGAACATTGATATTTGTGCAGTAACTGAGACCTGATTCAAGGCTCCAGAGAGCATCCCTGCAATACCAGGCTACAATTCTTACCACACTTTTCGGCCACAAAACCAAGACCGAAACACTAAAGGTGGAGGAGTGTCTATATTCACCAAGGATATTCACACCTCCAGGCTAGTTGCCCAGCACAATGCATCTGAAATTCTCCAGGTGCAACTAACACTAGGTAAGACTGCAATCCAAATTGTAGCTTGCTACAGATCCCCCACCATGCCCCAAGATTCTCACTACACCTCTCTAAACATACTGGAAAATATTAAGATACAACCAAACACCCTAATACTGGGTGATTTCAACTACCCTGCCATTAATTGGGAAAACTATTAGGGTACCAACTCCTTTTCCCAACGGTCCTTGGAATTTATAAATTCCAATGCCCTGGATCGATCAACTAATCCATTGTCCCACCAGGGGCTCCAGTATCCTAGACCTGGTCATTACCAACATAGGAGATAGATGCTCCACACCAGTGGTCGCCCCCTCATTGGTCAGGTCTGACCATAAGCAAATCACCCTTGGCATCCACATCCCACCCCCCAGTAAGGAAACCTCCTTAAAAAACTTCTCCATAGCCAACTTCATGCTACTGAAGTCAGAAGTGACAAACTTCACAACACCCACACAGACGGGATCTGGAAGTTTGACTGCAGAATCCTACACTAAGGCACTGTACGAGCACATCCACTCATGCATGAATCGTGCCATCCCAAATAGAACCAAGATGCTGTTCTCCAAAAAAAGGAAGCCAATCTGGTGGTCCCCTGCTATAAACAAAGTATACAACAGAAGGAAGAAACTGTTGCAGAAAAGAGGAAAATCCTAGGATGCAAAAAACTCCCTCACCAGCCTCAGTAAGAAGCTGAGATCCCTCATAAAATCCTCAAAAGCTAGTTACGAAAATAAAATTGCCAAAGATTCCAAAGATAACCAAAAGGCATTCCATAGTTATGTCAAGAATCTAAATGGCAATGCTGAGATCTGCTCTGAGTGACAACAGAATGGCATTAAATATACTGATCCCAAGGATATTGCCAATATCCTGGCAGATTGATTTAGTGCCAACTTCACCCCCCTCTCGCTCCCTAAAAGGCCCATCTCAATACCAAAAGATTGCCAAATTCCGATAATCACGGCCACACAGTTAGAAACCGCACTCTCCAAAGCTAAGAATACAGCATCCATGGGACCAGATGACATCCCAGGCTGTGTACTACATGAACTACAAAATGAACTGGCACCTCACCTAAGTGTCATGTTTAATCATAGCCTCACCTCAGGCTTCGTGCCCACTGAGTGGGGCACAGCTACAGTTATCCCACTCCACAAGGGAGGATCTGCCTTGGATCCAGGGAACTACCGTCTCATCAGTCTGACAAGCCTGATCTGCAAGGGCATGGAACTTATAAACAAAGACATTGGCAACCTTGGACCCCACCCAGTTTGGGTTTGTGAAGGGCCGATCTTGTCTCCTGAATCTGATTGACTTCTTCGAATCAGTCTCCAGAGCTGTGGACGAGGGTAAGGCGGTCCATACAGACTATCTGGACCTCGCCAAGGCCTTCGACATCATCCCCCACTCTGGAATCATAGATAAACTTACTAAGCTGGGCATAAATCCCTATGTCACTCGATGGGTTGCCAACTGGCTTACTGACAGAACCCAGACTGTAAAAGTAGCAGACTCCAAATCCAGTTCCGGACAAGTGGAGTACCTCAGGATTCAGTCCTGGGACCACTCTTGTTTGGCATCTAATTCTCTGAAGTACAGGCCAACACTAAGGGACTCTGGCTAACAAAGTTTGCAGATGACTGTAAACTGGGAGCCATTATTGAATCCCCAAATTATGTGGATATTCTACAAAAGGGCCTTACAGAAACAGATGCCTGGTGCCAGAATCGTGGGCTCAAGCTTAATGCCAAGAAATGTATAGTTATCCCCTTTGGAAAAAAAACATGTACCCATGAATTACCACATAGGTGGCAGGACACTAAACATCGAAAGTGTGATGAGAGACTTAGGGACACGGGTGGACAGTGGTCTCACTTTCGATAACCACATCAGCACAACAGTCAGGAAATCCTTCTGTGTGGCACACCTTATCACTAAGGGTTTTTCATCCAGAAAAAAGGAGGTCATTGTCCCACTGTACTCATCCCTCATTAGACCCATTATAGAGTATTATGCCCCGTTTGGTATGTACCTCACAAGACATCTGCAACAGCTGGAAAGGCCACAGAAATACCTCACTAAAAGAATCACAGGCCTAAAGCAGATGCCATATGCTGACCATCTAAAAAAAACTCCAGCTATACTCTGTGGCATATCGTGTACTCAGAGGCGATCTCTGCTTAACATACAAGGCCATGTCAAACCCTGAGCTGTTGGACATGCTTCACTTAAAGAAATCCCAATCCCTCAGAACCACACGCTCCAGGGATCTAAACCTGATCATCACAATGAACAAAACATGCTGGAGAGGTATAGGTTCCTGACCCAGAGACTCCCCATACTCTGGAATAGACTGCCCATACATGTCAAGCAGAGCGCCTCATTGGCCCTCTTCAAAAGGAACCTTGATGATTGGATGGGAGATAGGAAATTCACCCCGGGGATCATGTCAGTCGCCCTGCTAGGCAGGGGCCCAGAGAAGTAAATATTGTGGGAAGAAATATCCAGGGAATTGTTATGGCTAGGCTTGCATAGGCCTTAGGGCCGATAGCCTAGTACCAACCTATGAACCTATAAACATCATCCTCTACCATTTATGTTGGTTACATTGAACTCCCCAATATCACATTCTCTTATTTGTTTATTTTTTTTTACTGCTTCCATCACATGCTGGATGCTGCTAAGGATTGTTCTATCATTTTACTTTCACCTACTGGATAGTTCTCAGTACTGCTCCATCCTTTCTCTTTTTACTTATGGGGCACTATGAAGTATTGTACCATTCTTGATTATTGCTCACACTATGTACTGCACACTGTGCAGTACCATTTTGTACTTTCTTAGCATTGTTGTCATTAGATGGGCACAAATGATGAATCTGCTACTCTTTTTTTTTAGTGCTGCAGTTTTCCAAGCTATGATCATGTTCCATTGCATATATTCACCCTGCTGGTGCCATTTTGGAGCTTTCATAATGCTACTTTACCCTGGTTCTCTGATTTTTTGATTTAATTCATGCTGCTAGTGTTCACTGTTCTTCTTCACTAATGATGCCTTGTATTTTCTCCCTGAAGATGCAGCATTCCATTTTATGATTGTTAATATTGTATTCATTCTGCTATGTTTTGCTAAAGAGATGATTGTGATGATGAGCCGTATGAGACTGCATGCACCTTAAATCCATGATGCTGAATTTGAGGATGTGTAAAGGCAGATCTCTTTTGCTTCTCTTCTTGCATTAGCCACAAAAAAATGATGGTAAAAGTGTTCTTTGGTGCTGGGTCACTAAAAGCTAGAGGTAGCATGAGATGTTATTAACCTGGCCGATGGTACATCTTCTAGTTCAGTTACGTAATCTCAGTGTGGCAATGATGTGGACAGGAGATGGAAGAAGCTGTAAATGCTCAGGTTAAATGTAAGAATGGCCTCCTTTTATCTCCTTAACCCCCTCTGGTGTTATATGTGTTGTTCTTTTACCAGACTGTTGTTAGTGGTGTCCTGCAGCACATCCCTGGTTTAAATCTTTGAAGTGGCATTAATCTCCAGTAGAAGATTGCTGACAGGGCAAGCTGCTTGGCAGAGGCAGGTGACATCACTAAGGGTGAATAGATGTTTGTTGAAGGCCCTGCTGGAGGTAAACATTGCCATTTGACATGAGAAAAGAATAAAAAAAAAACAATATCCATGGACACCCCAAAGTGCCAGTCTTTTAAGTTATATAAATAATACTGAATATTCAGCCTGTACACTGTATTAATGACATGGAGTTTATTCCTAGGTTTTGGTCAGTTGACCAAACAGCTGATGAAGCTCGCTGGAGGACGTGTGGTTCTTGTCTTAGAGGGAGGCCATGACCTTACAGCAATCTGTGATGCATCAGAGACTTGTGTATCTGCATTACTTAGTAATGAGGTAAGAAAATGATGCACTAGTCCAATAACAATAGGTTGCATACATTCAGTCCTTTTTTTTTGTACTTTAATTACTAGCAGTTCTGTTGCTTAGAACTGCACTTTGAGGTACTTCTTTGGAACTATGGAACTACATGTTAATTTGTTTTATTCTATTAAAACTGACTTTAGAAAACAAGATTTTTGGAAAATTGTTTAGACGGTTCTTTAATTTTGGTAATAATTAATGTGTATGTTTTTTGAAATGTAATAATTTGTGGCTTACAAAGTAAATCTATTTCATAGAGAGTTTTTTTTTTAAATGTGCCCCTGTATTGTGTAGAGAGTGAGTACAGTACTCCTATACTAAAAAAAGTAAACAACAAAAAAAAAAAAACATGCAGATAAAATGTCAGGATAGCGACAAAAAAAAAAGATAAGCAGTTAAGGGTTAATTATGGAAATGTGTAGTAGGTTATTGCTAAAGAGAGCTAACTGCTAATTAAAAATGTATTTTGGGATGTGGTGGTAGACAGTGTTTACCAGGAAGGACTGATGGATGCATTGTGTTACAGCTGTAAGCAGCAAGTGCTAAGTTATCGGAAATAACCCATCTGCTTTATTTTTTTTTTGTTTGTTTTGCCTGTCTGGTAGGATACAGTGGTTCAGTCTTAGAAAGAGATGAAAACCCCTTGACCGGTGTGTATAGCTGTACCTGATATACACATATTGAGCTTACAGGTTTACTTGCATTTTAATCAGTTTCTTTGCCATGGCTGGAACAGAGCCTGACAGCTACAAATGTCTATGTCCACTGTGGATAAGATGAATGGCCTTATTTTTCAAGTGATTATTTACTGATGGCCAGCTTTTAGAACCCAAATCCTGTAATTTGCAGATTACATCTGAATTCATTGTACAGAACTTTTTGAAAGAGAATGTAGTTCATAGGTTCACACATTCTTACCTAGCCCTTGGTATTGAAAAAGTGTTAGCTACCCATGGTAAGAAGGTTATTTCCAGATACCCTTAGGCATGAGTTTACTGTCTCCTCTCCAGTCATCAAGTAAAGTTAAGTTTTGAAAATAGGGTTTTACTTTGATGGATAGCTGTAGTGTATTCCAAAGGCAAGGCTAGAAGCTTTGTATGAATTTCTAGAAAATGGGGCTAATTTTTCTCACTTGTCTGTTAGAAGTCCCAACATGTGATGGCCTTACACATTGGGTAGTAAACTGTCTAAAGGAGCAGTTTGGAGAGTTCTGATTTTGGCTTGCCCTTTCGCAGTGCAGACAGTATATCAGATATTTTTCTTCAGGAAAAGAAAACTTTGTTTTTTAGTGTAACACTTTCTTTTTTTATTTTTAACACATGACATAGGCAGACATACGTTTATGTAAAAGAAAACAGACCATATTAACATCTTCCCTATTGCAAGCATTATACATCACATATATTCTTTTGAATATTTATCATCAGTTCCTGCCTTCCCTTAAATCTCACTTCTCCTATTAAACGTTAATCTGCATGTACTGTTGCCAAATTTTCAAATTTTTCTATGTAATTTTCTGCTACCCTTTTCAAAAGATCCCACTTCCAGTTACTTTATCTCTAGTACAATATTCAGTACTTCAAATACAGTTGGTTTAGACTTTGGTTTCCAGTTTTCTAGTAATTGCTTTTTTGGCAGCCACCAGATTTAAATTTAACAAAGCAGCATATTAGATACTGAGCAGAAAGGCCACTGGAAGTTGGGGCCAACATATATAACTTCCAGTGCTTACTCATCCAAGGTGACATCTCTTGCATAGTAGGGCTTTCATCTATTCATTCATTCAGTCTCTATTTACCTGCTTAATCCATTTTTGAATTGTGAGGAAACCATCACCACTCTTGGCATGAACATAATCTTAGATGGGTGACCAACCCATTGCAGGACGTACACACCTGTGACAACACACACATATACACACAACTGTGGGCAGTTTAGAGCTCACCAGTTCACCTGCACCATGTCTTTTTTTCCCTTAAACACCTTTATAGAATTATCACTTGTGAGACAGGCAAATTTAGATTTATATAAAAATAATCAAACCATATTAACAAGTTCGCATTTACAAACATTATATATCACATATATTCTGTGCAATTTTTCATAAATTATTCTATTCCTGCCTTCCTCTAAACCTCATCTTCCTCCAAAACATTTCTGCATGTACTTATTCCACAGTTTCAAAAAAATTGTATGTAATTTATTCCTACCCTTTAAATATTAAACTTAACAAGGCCTTACTATATCTAGGCAGTTCAGATCCTGTATCCCAGCTCAGAAAAAAAAATTTCCTTGGTTACAGTCATTTGTCGCCTAGTATTTTCGACCATCACTAGCCTCCAGTTCAAATGTCTTTTTGGCTTTTTCCCATTCTATTACATATCATTCTCTAATTATTTGTTCCCAACACCTTGATTCCTTTACCAGCTTCCTCCATTAAATTCTAGCCCCCTGTTGCCTGTTCTTTGTATCCCTAATTGCAGGCATCCCTATCGGCAGAATCTCCTTTCTCCATTCCTGTGTTGGCTTAGCTCTTAGTATACGTTCTGCTACTTTATGAATATAATATATATATTTTTTTCCAAGTCTTTTGGGTTTCTATTACCATGGCGGGAATGGACTCCATTCCTAAGTCAAAGTACGATTAAAGTTCATGAAATTAGTATTGTTTCAATCTTTGATGTCAGCCAGAAGTGCTCTTCACAGCACCCATAATAATGTGCCCAGTAATGACTCCTGCAATTCGTATGGAGTTACATGTATTAGTAACATATCTAATTATGACTGTAGATTCTTTTTTATAAGACCTGTTCCTCCTACTACTATTGGAACTGTCTGGGTAACTTTCTTCCATATTGCTCTCGTTTCTTCCTGCAAATCCTGATAATTTATGATTTTGTGTCTCTCGGTACGCAAGACACTGTAGTCACTGGGTTTAGCAATTTCAATGATCAATGCTACTTTTGTCTTCTTTTCATGGACCACTATATCTGGTTTTCTTGCATCTATCTTTTGAACTGTTGGTGATGGGTGTTCCCATGTGATGTAGACATCATCATTTTCTGTGAGGCTCACGTTTCCAGTGTTTTTCAGCTACTCTTCAGTACCATAATGTTTACATAATCCCCAGTGCAACAGTCATGCCAGATTGTTATGCCTTTCAGTATCCGGTCCTTCTACCATTAGTATGTCACAACCAGCAATGAGGTGTGCGACTATTTCCAGTTCTGTTTTACAAAACCTGCAATTGTCTGTTTCTCCCAGATGTTCAGTGGACTTTGGAAACCAATGTGTGCGTAGCCTACTATCTTGGGACACCAATATTAACCTTTCATCTTTTGGTTTGAATTTGCCACTCCTTAACCATTCCTGTGTTTGATCCTGATCAACATGAAGCTGTTCGAAAAAGTTTTCTGTACTTGCAACTATATTTATGCATTTTCCACATTTCTTGCCTTCTTATCTGATCCTTCACCATATATTCTTTCCTTTGTTTTTTCCACATTCAGCTGCCACCTGATTTTTATGTACTTCTGGTTTGATTTCAGTTCCTGTTTGAGGCTGATATGCTTCTGCTAGACTAAGCAGGGAAGTCATCTTAGATTTAGTCTCCTCATGTTTCAAAACTTTAACTATATTTGGGTCCTGTGAGGTCAACAGATATGTGTGGAATCCCACAATTACAGAGCTATACATGTAGTCAATTTCAAGGAGGCTCATACCTCTTTCAGAATGGGGAATATATAATCTTGGTATGCACTGATTTTTATAAATCATTTGGTAAGCATGAAGCATCCTTCTTGTTTTCCTATCTAATCTGTCCAACACGTTTTGGGGACAGTCAATCACTCCAAAACTGTAAGTTAAGACAGGAAGAGCAAATTGGTTTATAGCTTGAATTTTGTTCCTAGATGTCAACGCTGTTTTCAGGATTAATTTAAGTCTTCTAAGCTATTCCTTACTAAGTTTTATTTGCATTTGTTCATGTTTTATTGTTGATCCTTCATCAATACCCAAATATTTATAGACTCCTCCTTGCTCAAGTTCTTTTATATCACATTCTTGTCCCAAACGGATATTTTCTTGGTGCTGCAGTTTTCCTGCTTTAAAGGTTGCTTTTGCACACTTATCAAGACCAAATAACATTCTTATAGTATCTGGAAAAGTTTTGACTACGTGCGGTTGTGCTTTCAGTTCCTCATCTGATGAGCTATACAATTTTAAATCATCAACAAAGAGAAGATGAGAAGTATTTACAGTTTGTTGTTTTGTAGGAGCCAAATTATAGCCATGGCCTAATCCGTTAAGAAGACAGCTTAATGGGTTAAGGGCAAGACAGAATAGCAGAGGTGACAGGGAGGCACCCTGGACTATCCCCCTTTGGATTTTTATCCCTGGAATAATAATTTGTCCTTTATCATGGCTTAATTGCAAAGTGGTCTGCCATTGTTTCATGGTCACTGTAATGCAATCGATCAGTGTTGGGTGTATCTTATATATTTTAATCACTCTTTTATCCATGAATGTGGAATACTATCAAATGCTTTTTTGTAGTCCTGCGATACTTAGATTCTTCCCCTTTTTACAGTTCTCCATTATGACTTTATCTAGCAACAGATGATCCTTTGTTCCATATGACTTTTTTTATTGCCCTTTTGTTATATTGCTGTGATTAAGTTTTCTTCTAAATGATTATAAACTCTGTCGACATCAGTTCTGGTGTATAGTTTATACAGAGTTGGAAGGCAAGGTATTGGTCTATAAGTTTTAGAGTAGCTTGCAGGTTCACTCTTAAGTAGGAGCATTGTTTTTCCTGTTGTTAACAAAGTTGGTGCCTGTTCAGGGTGTATATATAAATAATTCTACTCATAGGTTCATAGGTAGGTACTAGGCTATTGGCCCTAGGGCCTATATAAGCCTAACCAAAAGGTACCCTGGCTTTCACCACCCAAGAAAATTATTTCCCTGTGCCACTGTCAAGCAGAGCCACAGAAATGATCCCCGGGGTGAATTTCCTATCTCCCATCCAATCATCAAGATTTTTCTTGAAGAGTGCTAATGAGGAGCTTTGTTTGATATCGATAGGTAGTTTGTCCCAGAGTATGGGAAGTCTCTGGGACAGGAATATATCCCTCCAGCATGTTCTGTTTATTGTGGTGACAAGGTTTAGGTTCCTAGAGTGTGTGGCTCAGAGGGATTGGGATTTCTTTAAGTGGAGTATGTCCAAAAGCTCTGGGTTTGACATAGCTTTGTGTGTTAGGTAGAGATCGCCTCTGAGTAGGCGATATGCGATGGAGTAAAGCTGCCGTTTTTTGAGACAGTCTGAATAAGGCATCTGTTTGAGGCTGGTAATCCTCTTTGTGAAGTATTTTTGCGGCCTTTCCAGTTGTTGTAGATGTCTTGTGAGGTGCATACCAAAAGGGGCGTTGTACTCTATAATGGGTCTGATGAGTGACGCGTAGAAGGGAACAGTGACCTCTTTTTTCCTGGATGAGAAACCTTTTGTGATAAGGTGTGCCATGTGGAAGGATTTCCTGACTACTTTGGCGATGTGATTATCAAAGGAGAGACTACTGTCCACCTGTGTCCCAAGGTCTCTTATCACACTTTCGGTGTTAAGTAGACTACTGCCAATGTTGTAGTTCATGGGTACAGAGTTTTTACCAAAAGGGATGACAATGCACTTTTTGGCATTGAGCTTGAGGCCATGGCTTTGACACCAGGCATCTGTCTCAGCGAGGCCCTTTTGTAGGATGTCCACATCTTTTGGAGTTTTGATTATGGCTCCCAGTTTGCAGTCATCTGCAAACTTTGTTAGCCAAAGACCTTCTGTGTTAGCCTGTACTTCAGAGAAGTAGATACCAAACAGGAGATGACCCAGGATTGAACCCTGTGGTACTCCACTTGTCACTGGTCTGAAGTTGGACTTGGAGTCTGCTACTTTCACAATGTGGGTTCTGTCAGTGAGCCAGTTGGCAACCCATCTTGTGACATAGGGATTTATACCTAGTTTAGTGAGTTTATCTATACTTCCAGAGTGGGGGATGGTGTCAGAAGCCTTGGCGATATCTAGATAGGCTGTGTGAACCACCTTACCCTCATCTACAGCTTTGGTGACTGCTTCAAAGAAGTCTTATCAGGTTTAAGAGACATGATCTGCCTTTTACAAACCCAAACTGGGTGGGGTTCTGAGTTTGGAGATTACCAATGTCATTGTTTATAAGTTCCATGATGATACGTTCCATAGCCTTGCAGACCAGGCTCGTCAGGCTAATGGGGTGGTAGTTTCCGGGTCTGTGGTGGCTCCCCCTTTGTGGAGTGGGATAACCGTCGCTGTGCGCCATTTAGTGGGCACATAGCCTGAGGTAAGGCTATGATTGAACATGGTACTTAGGTGGGGTGCCAGTTCGTTCTGTAGTTCATGTAGAATGCAGCCTGGGATGTTGTCAGGTCCCATGGATGCTGTGTTCTTGGCTGTGGAGAGTGTACTTTTTACCTGTGCAGCCATAATTACAGGAACTTTGCATTCTTCCAGTATAGCGATGGGCCCTTTAGGGGATGAGAGGGGGGGTAAAGTTAGCACTGAACCTATCTGCCAGGATGTTGACAATATCAGTTGGTTCTGTATATTTAGTGCCATTGTGCTGTAACTCAGAGCAGATCTGAATGCTGCCATTGAGATTCTTGATATAGCTATAGAATGCTTTGTGGTTGTCTTTAGAGTCAGTGGCAATTTTGTTTTCGTAACTAGCTTTGGAGGATTTTATGAGGGATCTCAGCTTCTTACTGAAGCTGACCAGGGAGTTTCTCCAATCATGGGATTTTACTCTTTTTTGAAACAGTTTCTTTCTTCTGTTATTGAGTTTGTTTATGGTAGGGGACCACCAGATTGGCTTTCTTTTTTTGCAGGATAGCATCTTGGTTCTGTTGGGGATTGCATGATCCATGCACTCGTGTAAGTGCTTATAAAGTGCAGTTGTGTAGGATTCAGCAGTCATACCTCTATTGTCCCTCAGCATGGGTGTCGTGAAGTTCGCCACTTCTGTCTTAAGAGGCGTGAAGTTAGCTTTGGCGAAATTGTTTATGGTGGTTTCCCTTATGGGGGTGGGGGAGGGATGTGGATGTCTAGGGTGATTAGCTTGTGGTCAGATCTGACCAACGAGAAACTGACCTCTGGTGTGGAGCACCGGTTGCCCATGTTGGCAATAACCAGGTCTAGGATATTGCTGCCTCTGGTGGGGGTGTGGATAAGTTGATCCAAGGCATTGGAATTTATGAATTCCAGAAAATGTTCAGCACAAGAGTTGGTACATTAGTAGTTGTCCCAGTTAATGGTGGAGTAGTTGAAATTGCCCATTATTAGGGTGTTAGGTTGTACCCTAATATTTTCCAGTGTATCAAGAAATGAGGAGTGGGAATCCTGGGGCATGATGGGGGATCTGTAGCAAGCTACAATTTGGATTGCGGTCTTGCCCAGAGTTAGTTGCACTTGGATAATCTCGGATGCATTATGCTGAGCAACTAGCCTGGAGGTGTGGATATCTTTAATGAATATGGACACACCTCCTCCTTTAGCTTTTCGGTCCAGGTTAGGTGGTCAAAAGGTGTGGTATGAATTATAGCCTGGTAATGCAGGGGTACTCTCTGGAGCCTTGAACCAGGTCTCTGTCACTGCACAGATGTCGATGTTCTCCATTTTAAGGAGTGCCTCGAGTGAGTGCATTTTGAGGTTTAGACTTTTAGCATTGAGTAGCAATACCCTCAGATTCTGCTTGCTTGTACCTGTTACGGTGGTGAATTTGTCATTTGAACCCTGCCTAAAAAAGACACTATAGGGGTGGCTAGAGCCTTAGCCAGTATCCGGAATCCCAGGGGCAACAGGTGCAGGCCATCTCTGGCAAAGCATCATGGTTTGTCGATCATGTCATCCCCGGCAGACAGATACTGGATCCCCATAGAATGACACCAGAAACTTAGCCAATTGTTTAAGTCAGTCATTTTGTCCTTGTACTGTGGTATCATTCTGGGTGATGGCAGGATGCTACTCAGGGCTAGGGTCATACCTTCCTGGGTAATGTGGTGATCAAAAGAGAGGTTGCTGTCAACCTGTGTTCCCAGATCTCTTATAACATCTTCTGTATTCAGTGGACTACCATCAGTGTGGTAATTCATGGGAACCGGGTTTTTCCCAAAGGGGATAACGACACATTTTTTAGCATGAAGCTTAAGGCCATGGTTCTGACACCAGCTGTTGGTCTCGATGATCACTTGGGGAGTTAATAATAGCTCCCAACTTGCAATCATCTGTGAACTTTGTCAGCCAGAGTCCCTTCTTGTTGGCTTGGACTTCAGAAGAGTAGATATCAAACAGGAGAGGACCTAGGATCGAACCCTGTGGGACTCCACTTGTGACTAGTCAGCAGTCTGACATGGAGTCAGCTACTTTCACATTGTGGGTTCTGTCTGTGAGCCAGTTTGCAACCCACCTAGTGATATAGGGGTTGATGCCAAGCTTAGTGAGTTTTTCTGTGATTCCTGAGTGTGAAATGGTATCAAAAGCCTTGGCCAGATCAAGGTAGGCTGTATGAACCACCCTGCCTTCATCCACAGCTCTGGTGACTGACTCAATTAAGTCAACCAAGTTGAGCAGGCATGATCTACCTTTCACAAAACTAAACTATGTGGGATCCAGAGTTTGGAGATTCCCTATATCCTTGTTTATTAGGTCCATGATGATGCTTTCCATAGCTTTGCATATCAAACTTGTCAGGCTAATGGGACGATAGTTCCCGGGGTCTGTAGTCGCTCCTCCTTTGTGGAGAAGGATGACTGTAGCAGTGCACCATTCGGTAGGGACAAAGCTTGAGGTGAGGCTGTGATTGAACAGGGTACACAGGTGAGGTGCCAGTTCACTCTGTAGTTCATGTAGAACACAACCAGGGATATTGTCAGGTCCCATAGAAGTTGTATTCTTGGCCTTGGACAGTGCTGTTTTCACCTGTGCAGCAGTATTACTGGGTGCCTGGCAATGTACTGGTATTGTGATTGATCCTTTTTGGGGGGAGAGAGGGGTAAAGTTGACACTGAATCTGTCGGCCAGTATACTGGCAATATCTGTTGGCTCGGTATAGGAAGTACCATTGTGCAGTAGCTCAGAGCAAATCTGAGTATTACCGTGGTGGTTCTTTACATAACTATAGAAGGCCTTGTGGTTGTCCTTACTATCTGCTGCAATTCTGTTTTCATAGTTAGCTTTAGAGGATTTGATGAGGGAATCTCAACTTTTTGTTGAGGCTGATAAGGGAGTTTTTTAAGTCTTTGAAATTCACCTTGTTCCACATCAGTTTCCTCCTCCTTTTGTAGAGTTTGTTTATGACAGGGGACCACCAGATTGGCTTCCTTTTTTTGAAGGAGAGCGTCTTGGTTCTTTTGGGCATGGCGAGATCCATGCATTTGTGTACATGTTCGTACAATGCTTTGGTGTATGATTCTGCAGTCACGCAACTATTCTCCATTTGCATGGGTGCAGTGAATTAGTCACCTCTGTTTTTAGGAGCCCAAAGTTAGCTTTGGATAAGTTTTTCATTGTGGTTACCTTTGTGGTGGTGGGGGTGGAAGGGATGTGGATTTCCAAGGTGATTAGTTTGTAGTCGGATCTAACCAGGGAGGTGCTTACTATTGGTGTAGAGCAAAGGTCACCCATGTTAGTAATGACCAGGTCAAGGATGTTGCTACCTCTAGTGGGGGTAAGAACGAGCTGGTCCAGAGCATTGGAATTAATGAACTCTAGGAAACGTTGGGCAAGTGTATTGGTACATGAATAGTTTTCTCAGTTAACGGAGGGGTAGTTGAAGTCGCATAGTAAGAGAGTGTTAGGTTGGACCCTAATATTCTCCAGGGTGCTTAGGAACATGGAGTGTGAGTCTTGGGACATGGTTGGGGACCTATAGCAGGCTACAACCTGAATCGCTGTCTTACCCAATGTTAGCTGCACCTGAAGTATCTCTGATGCGTTATGTTGAGCTACCAGTCTGGAGGTGTGCGCATCCTTTACGAATATGGAGACACCACCGCCTTTGGAGCTTTGATCCAAGTTCTGGGGTTGAAAGGTGTGGAATAAGTTATAGCCTGGTAGTGCAGGGGTGCTTTCTGCTGCCTTGAACCAGGTCTCTGTTACAGCACAAATGTCAATGTTCTCCATTTTAAGGACTGCCTTGAGTGAGTGCATTTTGAGATTTAGACTTCTAGCGTTGAGCAACATGACTCTCAGATTGCATTTGTTTGTAGCTGTTATGGTTATAAATTGGTCTTTGGAACACCACCTAAAAAAGGCACTATAGGGGTGGCAAGAGCCTTGGCCAGCATCCGGAAGCCAAGGGGTGACAGATGCAGGCCATCTCTGGCATCGAGGTCTGTCAATCACGTCATCCCAGGCAGACAGATACTGGATCCCCTTAGAATGACACCAGAAACTTAGCCAATTGTTGAAATCGATCATTTTCTGCTTGTACTGTGGTATCATTCTGGGTGATGGTAGGATGCTGCTCAGGGCTAGGGTCATACCTGCCTGGACTACATAATCCGAGAGCTCCTCCATGTTTCTTTTCATGTAGTCCAGGAAGGTACGTCTCTGGTCATTCACACCCACATGTACAGTGACAGAGTTATATTTGTACCTGTTGTTGAGGGTCCTGAGTGCGTGTGCTATGTGGTGGATCCTGGTACCTGACAGGTAGCTAACTGTTACTTTCTCCTTATTCAACCTAGTGAGTGGGACATCAGTATGCCTCACTATCGAGTCACCTATGACTAGTGTGTTGGGCATGCTGTTTTGCCTTAGGGGCTTTGGTTGAGTGGCACACTGTTTAGGAGAGTTATGTGTCTCATGATTATTGTTGTGTTGTGGTGGTCGAGTGTGTTTCTGCCTTGGAGGTCTCTGCTGCTTGGGTAGATTTTTATTGAGAGCCTCCACGAAGGTGGGTGTGTGGTTTGTGTTTTTATTTGAAGGCAGTGCTTTAGGGCTATGTGTTCCATGTGGTGT
This sequence comes from Protopterus annectens, assembly GCF_019279795.1. Classification (NCBI taxonomy): domain Eukaryota; kingdom Metazoa; phylum Chordata; order Ceratodontiformes; family Protopteridae; genus Protopterus; species Protopterus annectens. Next base: position 1,161,649,433 of record NC_056747.1, on the reverse strand, counting down.
GGTGCAAGTGTTGACCTTCTCCTCTTGACCAGCTATTCTGGTCTTGGCTGGAGAGTGCTTGGCTTCCAATTTGGATATATAAGTGCATCTCTCGCAAGTCTGAGTGTTGGAAGGTAGGAGGAGGGGGTTGTCTCTGTACATGAGGCAGTTGCTACATTGCCTTAGGATGCCCAAGTTCACCAGGTTAATAGGAGAAAGCACCAGGGAACTGACCTTTAGACATGCCTGGAGGGGTGGGCATTGATAATAAGTACTGGATCTGTTTCCTTGTAGAACGTTTAGTGCTGGTAGCACTTTTGTGTGCTACAATAATTGCTACAAGAAGTCTGGTAAAGTGCTACACTAATAAGCTAGTTTAAGTGCAGGAGAGTAGAGAGCTAGTACTTTCCTTTAATTTCTCTCTTAATCTTTTTGTACATCTTGTATCTGGAAATTCTGGGCTTTTTGCATAATAGTAACAATACCTAATTTCTTTCTTATCTTCAAGAGTCCACTGTATCTTCTTTGGCCTATCAATTTTTGTGATTTCTGTGGACTGCTACTTCTTTGTACAATGGGGGGACACCCCCCCCCCGGGCCTGGCCTAGCCCCATTATAGGAATGTTTTCCTATTTTGAGAATCCTGCACTGCCATTTTTCCAGTCCTGGCACCAGTGAGACTACCTGGATTGGCCACTTTTTTATCCTGGGTCTTGTGCACCCAGCTGTCTTTTTTAATTTTTGACGTACTTCTGTCCATGATGATATATGCTGTGTAAAATACAGTCTGTATATCAGTGGTGTCTTGGTGAGATGTTGTGAAAAACATGATCCACCTCATGAAGGTACTCACCAAGAGTTGAGGATGAATTCAGTTTCAGCAATACTACTATCCTTTGCTCGCTGACTTATCATCTCTTCATTCGGACCCCAGTCATCTCTCCATTCGGAATAATAATCTGTATAATTGTTGTTATTCTCCTTAAGGATCTGCATCCAAAATCCTATTCTTTCCTTATTTCTTCAGTTACCCTGTGTTGTCATCATCCCTTTCCACTTGGAATTGTAGATTTCTGCTTGAGTTATGTATAAGAGCCTTAACTGTGTAGCTGTAAAATATCCCTTCAATTCACGCAATCCTAACTCTTGCCCTCTTTCCCTTCCAAATAAAATCCTTCAACTTTTTATTAGTTACTGTCCACATCTTCTCCTCTGGTTGATAAAATATGCCTGACCTGCGTATAAAACTAAAGGAACTAAAAACATTTTTACTGTTTGTATCTTGCTATCCATATCCATAGGCAAGAGCTTCCAGTTTTTCAGTTTTTGTATTATCTTTTGTTTATTCTCTTCTCACATATCCTTAGCTGCCATAACCAAAATACATTTGATACATACTTGTAAATGCTTCATTTTATCATGTCCCCATAAATATGGGTATTGTGTGGGTGCATAGTTTATAGATATAGCCTTTGTTTTGTCTTCTTTATTTTTTTATCCCGAAAAAACTCAAAACTGTCTCAGAATATTCCACAACTAATCACAGCTAATCACCCTGGATATACATATCCCACCTCCACCCCCAGCACAAAAGACCACAGTGAAAAACTTCTCAAAAGCAGACTTCACTCTTTTTAAGACTGAGATGGTATCCTTTAAGCCCACTGTGCCAGTGGATACCACATCCCACAATGCCGAATCCTTCACAAATGCTTTCTATGGACATCTCCAAGAATGCATGAATCATGCAATCCCAAATAAATCCAAGTCCCTCTCCACCAAAGGCAAGCGTCCTGTCTGGTGGACCTCAGCCATTAACAAATTGTATAACAAAAGAAGGAAGCTACTGCACGTCAGAGCAAAATCCCATGAAGGGAAGACATCTCTGATCAACATTAGCAGAAAACTACGTTCTCTCATAAAACATCCAAGGCCAACTTTGAGAGAAAAATCGCTAAGGACACTAAAGATAACCACAAAGCCTTCTTCAGCTATGTTAGAAACCTGGGCAGAAACCCTCAGATATGCTCAGAGTTAGTTCACAACAACAAAAAATACACTGAACCCACAGATATTGCCAACATTCTGGCTGACAGGTTCAGTGCAAATTTCTCCCCTCCCTCACCCTCAAAAGAAGAAATACTTATCCCAGCTGAATGTAATCTCCCTGTCATCTCAGATGTCCAAGTGAGAACCGCCCTAAACAAAGCTAAAAACACAGCATCAATGGGACCTGATGGTATCCCGGGTTGCGTGTTACGTGAACTCCAAGAGGAGCTAAACCCATACATAAAAATGCTATTTAACCTTAGCCTTACTTCAGGATATGTACCTGAACAAATACAGCAACAGTGGTCCCACTCCACAAAGGGGGTACCTCTACAGACCCTGGGAACTACCGCCCCATAAGCTTAACCAGCCTGGTCTGCAAAGCTATGGAAAGAATCATTATGGAACTCATAAACAGAGACATAGGGGACCTACAGACACTTGACCCCACCCAGTTTGGCTTTGTAAAGGGCAGATCTTGCCTTTTGAACCTGGTTGACTTTTTCGAAACAGTCACTAGAGCCATTGATGAGGGCAAAGCAGTCCATACAGCCTACCTGGACTTGGCTAAGGCCTTCGACACAATACCCCACTCAGGCATCATAGATAAGCTCAACAGCTTAAACGTAAACCCTTATGCCACTAGATGGATTGCAAACTGGTTAAAGGACAGAACCCATAAAGTTAAAATCACTGGAGCAATGTCAGACTCAAAGCCAGTCACAAGTGGTGTCCCACAGGGATCTGTCCTGGGACCCCTTTTGTTCGGCATTTATTTCTCAGATGTTAAAAGCAAACATGGGAGGGTTGTGGCTGACAAAGTTTGCAGATGACTGCAAACTAGGCGCCATAGTCGATACACCAGCGGACACATACATCCTACAAAAAGGCCTCACAGAAACGGACAACTGGTGCCGGAGTCACGGCCTTAAACTAAATGCCAAAAAATGTATAGTCATCCCCTTTGGGAAAAACAAAGTACCCACAAATTATCACATAGACAGCAATCCACTGAGTACGGAAAAAGTAATCAGAGACCTAGGGACCCAAGTCGACAGCGACCTCTCATTTGACACCCACGTTGCCAAAGGGGTTAGAAAAACATTCTACCTTGCACACCTCATCATGAAGGGATTCACATCCAGATCCTGGGATGTCATTGTACCCCTATACTCCTCCCTCATCAGACCCATGATTGAGTACAATGCCCCATTTGGTATATACCTCACCCGGCATTTGCAACAGCTGGAGAGACCACAAAAGTACCTCACCAAGAGGATCAAGGGTCTCCAACATATATCTTATTCTGCCAGACTAAAGAAACTTCAGCTCTATTCAGTAGCATACCGCCTGCTCAGAGGTGATCTCTGCCTGACGTACAAGGCCATGTCCAATCAGGATCTGATGGACATGCTCCACCTCAAAAAATCCAAATCCATCAGGACCACGAGAGCTAAAGACTTAAACCTCGCACAAGTATGAATAGGACATGCTGGAGGGATAGATTCATAACCCAGAGGCTTCCCATGCTTTGGAACAAGATCCCAGTTCGTATTAGGCAGAGCCCCTCACTGACTCTCTTCAAGAGAAATCTTGATGAGTGGATGGGAGATCGTAAGTTTACCCCAGGGGTCACATCTGTGTCACTGCTAGACAGGGGCACAGTAAACTAATTCTATTATAGAAGGGGACCTTCATTGTGTCACTACTAGACAGAGGCACAGTATTCTAATTTTATTCTGTACATTTTTGTACCATTGCTTGGGGTGGCAAAAGCCACATCACTATGGCTAGGCTTACAAATGCCCCAGGGCAGATAGCCTAGTACTATACTATGAAACAACACTGAGATGTCCTTTTCTGGTTCCATGAGGTGCAAAATAATATCAACTGTAAATAAAGCCAACTTTTCTTGAACACCATACCAATTGTATCCTTGAATTTCTGAGCTATTTTCTTTGCCAGTGGTTCTAAATAGAACACAAATAATACAAGGGAAAGAGGATACCCCTGCCTTGTTCCTCTGTTCAGGCACAACGTAAAAGAGAGGAACCCTCCCACTTTGATAGTTCCCTCTGATCCGTGATATATCTTTGTAATTATTACTGTATCAGGAGATGCAAATGCTTCCATTGCCCTACTCATAAAATCCCTGCTTGCTATGTCAGATACTTTGTCTGCATCAAGACCCACTGATAACAGTGATATTTTCTTGCATTCCTCTTGTCTCTGGATCATGATTGTTATATTGATGTTGTCAAATGTTTGCCTTCTCTCAACAAATCCACATTGTTCCATATCTATCAGTTTTGACCTCACTGTTGCCATTGTTTTAGCCATTGCAGACATAAACACTTTATAATCATGGTTTAGAATTGAAATGGGCCTATATGAAGCTGGATTAGATGAGTCTTGACCATCTTTAGGTATGCTAGCCACCACAGCATTTTTCAGGACTTTGGTGCTTCCCCTCCTTTTAAAATACTGTTTCCCCACTTCTCTGCTTTATACAAATTTTCATAAAAGTTCTGGAACATCTCAAATACTTCTACAGGATCTATGGTTATTTTTCTTGTTATCTGCCCCTTAAGATTGACAACAACCCTTTCTGTCTTCTGTTGTGCAAAAGTTGTTTTGCTCTAGAGTTATCAGAAACAGTTGCTTGACAGCAATCTTTCTAAACTCATGCATATTATTCAGGTACTCTCTTATTTTCTCTTTAGCACTCTGCAGTTGCACCTCGTCTTATTTTCTGAGATTCCCCTTATTCTTCAATACTTTAAACTTTATCAGTCACTCTAAATCATTTTTGTTACTTCTTAAACATATCTTTTTCTTTTATTTCTATCCAGTTTTTAACTCCAATTTCATTTTATCCTACTCCCTGGGTATATTTTATGAAGAAATTTTTATCTTCCCTAATAACTCCCAAATAATTTCCCTACTCACTCTTTAAATTCCTCTCTGTATAACAGGTAGGTGGGGAAGCACCAGAGTATCATCTGTACTTCATTACCCAGCATTTTTATTTTAGTAATTATTGGCAGATGATCAGAAATAGTCATTGGATATGTACCGTAACTCTCAATTAAATGGACATGTTCCTGTGAAATATAATTTCTATCAAGTGTAGCCCAGTTATTGTACCTTTGAGAATAGTATGCAAGTTCTCTACAAGATGTTCTTCGTGTTTCAATGTTGCAGTCATTACATTTGGGTAATCTGCTTGCGGGTTACCCTCAGTCATCCTGATTAACAAAGTATTGGGTCCTGCTTCGGTTGCTGTTCCTCGGTTGCTGTCCCTTCTTCCATGACGTCAGGTCATCAGGGGTATAAAACATGCAGCCAACGCCATTACATCAGTCTTTCTTGCAGTGCGGTGCCCGAAGCAGAAGCAGTTCGCAAGTGCTGGTCGGCCGACTCCTCAAATTTTCATTTTCGTGTTTCAGAACCGAAGTCTTCAACTTAAAGCTAAGTACCCCGTTGGGGAAACTTTTTCTTGCTCCGTCCCAATGTCAGTAAAAGTTAATAATTGCATTACTTGCAGAAAGCAAATACCTCATAAAGATTTTCATTCGTACGGTATTCCTTGCCTAGGCCCTGACCACGACGTACCTTGCTGTCGGTTTTGTGCCTTATTTAATCAGCGCACTATCCATCGTCGGTATATTTTTGCCTCTAAATATTTTGGTTCTCAGTTTAATTACCCAGAAATTTTGTCGGTTAGCCATCCGACTACCGGGACTCTGAAAAAACGTAAAGATAAAGACAGAGACATGCCGCCAAGGTCCAAAACTGTCGACGACGCTTATGCTAAGCCAGTCGCCAGTTCGCCGGTACTCAGTGAGGCGCTTTCGCAGCCCCTGATAACGGCTACTTCTGATTCGCAGGCCTCTTCTGAGACCCATTCGGAGTCCGGTATGCCACAAGATACTTCAACTATGGAACCCGCGGATGTCTCTACCTTGGATGGGTCTGGAGCCGCTGTGCAGGCACCGGCTTCTGAGGGTGTATTCAGGCCTACAGACTTGAATATTAAATCAACACCTCCTTCATTACTAAGGCATAAATCTCGATCCATGTCTAAAAAACTGACACCCAGACCATATGCTCAGCCCCCTATGCCTAAAAAAACAAATGATAAAAATGTCTGAAGATCTAATAACTCTAATCAGGGGTAGTCAGCCCCCCCCCCCCCAAGAGGCCTAGGGCTGAGCTTGATTATGAATCTTCTGATCAGGATTCTGTTTTTTCCGACTCTCCTGGTGACCTGGATTTGTCCATACCTACTTATGAGGATTCTGATGCAGAGGATTCTATTCCCTCTGCTTCCCCTCCTGAGGATTTTTCTTTTGGGGAAACTTTACATACTTTAAGGGAGCATTTTCACTGGGAAAGCCAGGAATTTTCTGATTCAAAAAAGAGGATTAGAGATTTCTTTCTTCTACCTCACCATAGGCCTTTGGCTATACCTCCTGTACTAGACATTGTTGATGATGTTTTCTCGGAATCCAGTTTGGCCCCTGATTCCCTGCGTCCTGCTCCTAGTAAACCTGACAGATACTACAGGGTTCCTGAGTCCCACAAGTTTGTTTTCAAATATCCTGTTGCAGATCCAGAGACTATTTCTCAGGGGCCCAAGGGCATTAAGGCTTCTACTGCTAAAAATCCTACCCCTTCTGATAGAGACTCCAGGGTGCTGGATAGATGGGGTAAAAAGATTTATACTTCTGCAACCTTGGCAATCAGAGCTTTAAACTGCCAATTTCATGTTAAAATATCAGCGAAATGTTATTGGACTGCTTAAACAGAAAATTATGTTGATTCCTGACTGTGTGGAAAATAAAGATTTACAGGACTTAATTCATTCTGCTGAATAAGTTGGAAAACATACTTTGCAATGTGGTTTTGATTCTTTAGAGGCCTCTTGCAGGGCTGCTGTTACTGGGTCTGTGCTTAGAAGGCATGGTTGGCTTAAGAAGCAATCTTTGTCTGATCATGTTAAAGCTAAATTGATGGATGCTCCTTTAAATCAGGACCACCTGTTTGGCAACAAGGCTGAAGAAGTTCTTAAAAAGATGGAAGAATCTATGCAAACTGTTAAAGATTTTTTACAAGTGCAACCTCCTAGATTTAGTAGGCACTGGCTTACTAAGAATTGGTCCTTTCCAGGTCTTCTCAAGCCAAACCCAGACACAGCAAAAACCCCAGGTTCCAGTCCCAGGGATCTCTCAGAACTAAGCCGTGGGGGCCTCCACTTCCAAATCTGGAAATAACAAGACACCCCTCTATGGTAAACAGTCTCAATGACTTCCTTTTAAAATTCCCAAGCACTTATCTTTTGACCGCCCCTTTGGGGAGAAAGATTTCTCTTCATGCAAAGAACTGGGAACTCATAACCCAGGACAAATGGGTTTTAAATATAGTGTCCCAGGGATACAGATTTCATTTCCAAACATTGTCAACACCAAATGGGTAGCCAGAGGCTCAAAAACAAATACTTTCCCTCTTAAGCATGGGGACTATTCAGCTGGTACCAAAAGAGGAAAAAGGACAAGGTTTCTACTCCAGACTTTTTCGGGTACCCAGAAAAGACAAATCATGGCATCCAATCCTGGACCCGTCTACTCTAAACACCTTTCTGGAGATTCCAAAATTCAAGATGCTGGCTCTTCACCAGTTACTTCCTATGCTAGGCAAAGATGCCTGGTTGGCAACACTAGATTTAAAAGAAGCATACCTGCACATCCCAATCAGGGAATCTTGCAGAAGATACCTACTCTTCAAAGCAGGCTGCACGCATTATCAGTTCTCTGTACTGCCCTTTGGCTTGTCTACTGCGCCCAGGGTATTCACAAAGTGCCTGGCTCCAGTTATTGCATTTTGCAGGCAAAGAAGTATTCAAATATACCCATTCCTGGATGATTGTCTAATTCAGGTAGAAAGCCAGGGCATACTTTTGAATCATCTGGCATTTGTAAAAAGGGTTCTAACCTGTCTGGGGTACACCAAAATGAAAAGAAATCACAACTGGTACCCTGTCAACAAATTACATTCCTGGGAGCAAGCTTGAATACAACTTCCCAGATGGCTTACCTCACGCCAGAAAAGCAAATTCATTTGGTAACCTATTTCAAACAAGTGGCCACAAAATTTCTGCTATCTGCAAGACAAATACTGCAAGCCTTGGGGTTTATGGCCTCCTGCATTCTTCTAATTCCATATGCAAGACTGCATATAAGGAAACTACAGTGGTATCTAAAAAGCCTATGGAGTCAACATTCTCACAGTCTGGAAACAATGATTCCTATCATACGTTGCCTATGCCTCTGGTGGGCAGAGGCCTGCCACCAAAACAAGGGACTACCATTCACACTACCCCCTGCCTGCCCAATCCCTAACAACAGATGCATTAGACTATGCATGGGGGGCTCACCTGGCAGGTAAGTGCTTTCAGGGCAAATGGAACCCCAAGTCAGATGCACCTACATATCAATCAAAAAGAAATGTTAGCTGTACAGAATGCTCTGACAGCCTTCAAGGACTACATTCTTCCAGGACAACTAATGGTAAAGACAGACAACACCATAAACAAGCGGGGGGGGGGGTACACATTCCTACCCCCTCTGCAGACTAGCCATGGCATTGTGGAACACAGCCTTGAGCTACCAAGTGCACCTACAAGCTCAATTCCTGCCAGGAAAATCAAATACACTGGTAGACAGACTAAGCAGAAACCTCATGGACCCACACGAGTGGAAACTGGAACCAAGAATTTTCAACATGCTGACAAGCGAATGGGGGAGCCCAGACATAGATCTATTTGCCTCCCCCCAGAACTACCAGTTGGGCAAGTTTTGCACAAGGACTCCCCACAAACAAGCCTGGAAAGTGGATGCTCTGTCCTTCAGCTAGAAAAACCTATCAGTCTACGCCTTCCCCCTGCTGCCTCTGCTCTCCAAAGTTCTTCTAAAAGTCAAACAAGACAAACCAAGGATGATCTTGATTGCTCCAGACTGGCCGCGTCAACACTGATACCCCCTCCTGTGCAGTGTGTCGAAGTTATCTCCATGGCACCTGCCTCAGACCCCTTCCCTGCTGTCTCAGCAGAAGAACCAAATTCTGCACCCTCAGCTTCCAACATTGAACCTTGCAGCCTGGGTAATCACTTAAATTCACCCTTATCATCCCTCAGCAAACCTGTGATGGATGTCATCCTAGAGCCAAGGAGACCTAGTACTAGAAAATCTTATGCTGAAAAATGGAAAAGATTCTGTGCCTGGAACCATTCTCAAGGGATGAGCACAGCAGCGCCCAATTTACCTCAGATTTTGCAATACTTAACTGAGATGCTTCACAAGGGCCTGTATTTTTCCTCCATTAAAATTCACACCTCAGCCATTTCAGCACATTATAACACAGAACCTCCCCTCTTCTCTCATCCTCTGCTCAAGCAGTACCTCAGAGGGGCCAAAAACTTGAGACCACCCAGGAGAGCTCCGACCCCTGCCTGGGACCTTAACTTTGTATTGGAGAAATTCACTCTACCTCCTTTCGAGCCAGCTGCTACTGCAGACTTAAAATTTCTTTCTTGGAAAACAGCTTTCCTTTTAGCAATCACTTCAGCTAGAAAGATATCTGAATTACAAGCCCTTATGGCAGTGGAGCCTTTCATCATCTTTCATGCGGACAGGGTGTCACTCAGGACCAATCCATCCTTCATGCCCAAAGTGGTATCCAGTGTGGCTCTTAATCAGTCCATTCATTTGCCAACCTTCTTTCCCAATCCACAGAACAAAGGGGAACAGATTCTGCATTCCTTGGATGTGCACAGACAACTTAGATTCTACTTGGACAGGAATAAACTTCAAAGAAAATCTGAACAACTGCTGGTAGCATTTGCTGCAGGGGCAGAGGGGAAGGCTATTTCAAAACAAACCATTTCTAAATGGATAAGCCATTGCATTCATTTCTGCTATAAGCACCAACTTAAACCTATCCCCCAGGGGATCAGATCTCAGTCCACCAGGGCTGCATCTACTTCTGCAGCCTTCCTCAGAGGTGTTCCTACCAGGGACATCCTAGAAGCTGCTACCTGGAGTTCTGTACATACTTTCACCAAGCATTATCATTTGCCAATTTTCTCTAAATCTAGAGCTGGCTTTGCAACTGCTGTCTTGCAGGGCCTTATAGCTGGCCCTAATGCTATATAAACTCCTCCTCCCAACCATAGCTTTGGGAATCTACCCAAATGTAATGACTGCAACAGTGAAACACGAAGAACATAGTACAGTTGTGTACACTTACCATAAATGTTGATGTTCGAGTGTATTCACTGTTGCAGTCCTGGTTACCCTCGCTCCAGCCCCCTAATTTCTTCTGGCTTTACCTCTACTTTCCTTTACTATGCTTAAAAGCCTTTTTGGTGTATTTGCTTTTTGTTGGAGGTATACCTTTGTGTTTTTATGTTTATTTGCTCCCCACTAAGGGGCCACCTGACATCTGGGGCAAGAAAAACTGATGTAATGGCATCAGCTGCATGTTTTATACCCCTGACGACCTGACATCATGGAAGAAGGGACAGCAACCGACGCAGGACCCAAGACTTTGTTAATCAGGCCGACTGAGGGCAACCTGCAAGCAGATTACCCAAATGTAATGACTGCAACAATGAATACACTCAAACATCTACATTTATGGTAAGTGTACACAGCTGTACTTTCCTGCTACTGAATTCACTTTTTTCATCCAAAATATATTCATAGATTTCTTCACATGTCTACCCTATTTTGTTATATTTTCTTTTCTAGGGCCTCCCCATATATATCCTCATTGTTACAAATAAAATTCTAGTCCCCACCTATAAGTAATATCCCCTGCAGAAAGCTGATTATTTCTCCCAGTTGTTTAAGATCCAGAAGTAGCAGTTTCAGGTAGAATATAAATACATGTTAGTGTAATCTTTATCCCTTGTCAGTAGCCCCTTACTACTACAAATCTGCCATTTTTAGTTTTTTTTCCTCTCTTCTACTATTCTATCACTACTGGAGCTCCTCTATCAATTAGTACAAGTACCACTCTTTACCTTTGTCCCTGATATTATGCAGAATATCTATCCTGAAATCCTTTCTTTATCAAATTCACATGCTCGGTTCTTTCAAAATGTGTCTCATGTATCATTGATATTTGCACTTTGCATTTCTTAATATAGTTAAGTATTCTTTACTTTTTTGTTTATACCTGTGGGACCATTCACATTCCAAGATAATGGAAGGTGCCGCCATTATGGTAAAAAGTCATTATTCTCACCTGTTATAAATGTCAACTTTGTAAAAGTCAAATTCCAGCTTTATTAATGTGTGGCAGGTTAATCCTTTATATGTTTTTTCCTATCATCTACATTGGAATCTATGTTACATTTTACAAGACTTTTTGTTTTAATAAAAACCATCAAGAAAAAGAAAACACACTCTCAGAACACCCCCTAAAATAGTAGCTTAATACAAATGTACATAACTATGTACATCTTCAAATAATTAAGTCTAGCCCTCCTAATAGGAACATCTGTTCCAATTAGGCAGCTGCTAACACACTTTTGTTAACTTGAAATTGATGTTATCCATGTTAAGATGCATGTTATTCCCTGTGCTTCTACTTACACTAATTGGTATCTGTTTTTTAATTTCTGTTTCCCTTTTCCATGATGTGAAAAAAAAACTTGCATAATTTCAGAAATCATTAACTTTTAGCCTTGAAGAAACAAGTGTTCTGTGTTTTATTGCCCAGAAATCAGATTAACTCCATGGAAAAGTAAAAGAAAAATGTATTCCTCTGTTGCAGCCTGAAAGACAAGCTGAAACACTTATTGTTAAAGGAAAGCTTTTCGTTATATTCAGTGTTCTCATATTTACTTTTTCTACTTAGTTTGCTATTAGATTAAGCCAAGGGTTGTAATGCAGACATTCACCTGTGCAAAAGTAAGAGAAAACATGACTACATATGTTATGATCTGTGCATGTTTACACCCCATCTCCCACCTCAATAACCCAAGATTATAGCCTATTAACTTAAATGTAGTTGTCTAGTTTTTCTTTTGTAATATAATACGTACATTTCTTAATACCAAAAAAGAATGAAAGAAAAGCAGAAGGAAAAAAAGTCATCTGTTTAATAACTTTATTGCATACAAGAGCAACTAAAAATTCTTTACTATAAAATATGCAGTTTATATTGTGAAAATTTTTCATTGAAATACTGTTTAGAAAATAAACTGTTTTATTTATAGTAAACTTTTTCCTTCCACTTCCCCTCAAAGTCCTGCAAACAATGACATGACATGAAGCCAATGCCTTCCAATTCCTCACAAGTTTAACAAGGTCAGCAAAAGTCCACTCTTTCCACTTATTCTTGTACAGCTGTATTTCCCAAATGTGATTGATGCTTTGCAGTCTCACATTTCACTAATTTCCATGCTGCTGGTTGTCGCCCTGTTCATCTCCTTCACCCAGCTTCAGATTCTTGTTCAATTCCACTGTCCTCTCGATTCTTTTGGTCAGTTCCTATGCTTTTCTCTCTCTTTCAAGCATTTTCCTTTGGAACAGTGGAAAAGGTTTCACTGGCAAACTCTTTCAGTGTGTTTATTATTAGGAGAATGAAAAGAAGAGCCCCCTTCTGCTTGATGGCTCACTTTTTGTTAAACAAACTTTTGTATTTCCTCCCTTACCCTGTTCTGCATCAAAAACTGAATGATTTTTCAAGAAAAATATTCTGAAGACAGCTGGATACAGCTGTTTTAATATTGCACCTACGTATCAACATTCCATTTGTACTGGAATAAAATTGTTTCTCTTCTGCCTGGTATACATTGAGTAATAATTTTCCACAAACTCTGCTGTCTCAAACTTTTCATACAGTTCTATCAGGATCAGCTGTTTGTACTGGTAGGTTTGTATCTGTACCTAATAAAGGTTTTCAGTGCTTTCTCATGGCCATATTTAGAGCATACACAATTGTTTCATTCAGAACATAAATATATTCCATTATTGTTGAAGAAGTAATATGATTTATTACAACTCGAATTTCTTCAATCCACTTCTGTTCTGTTCCTCCTTTACTTCCAGCATTGGAAGATGTTTTTATTACAGTCTGTAATGTGCCTGACAGCCAGCATGTTCCTAAGAAGGCAGATAGATTGTATAAAGTTCCCTAGACTTATAAATGATTATTCTCTAATCCCAGCTTAACCCTGCATTCATTTCTGTGCTGTTGCTAATAATTTGGTAAATGCTAATCCATCCATACCTGATTATGCTGGAAAAGTCATCAAATGATTTGGGTAAAAAGTGTACTATTCTGCCACCTTTACATGGGCTTGACAATTAAGAATTCTAAAAATGATAACGTTTTTGCTTGCCTGTTATGATAATAAGGAACACTACAGCCACTTTGTCCTCTTCTGAAGAAAGATCTTCCAAGAATTCACTTATTGCTCCTGTTCTTCAAGTCACAAAACACTCTGAAGTGTGCATATGATTCAGCTAATGCCTCTTCAAGAGTTGCTGTTAATAGGTTTATAGGAAAATACTAGGCTACGGCCCTGGAGCTTTTACAAGTCTAGCCATATTTATTCCAAGTTGCTCCAGTTATTGGTGGCTAGGTGAGTGAATTCTGCAGAGGTAAGAGTTTGTGGTAGTTAATACCAACTTCCTCTGTCCAGAAGGGACATGGCCACCACCCCAGGAGTGAATTTGCGGTCAGCCATGCATTGATCTAGGTTGCGTTTGAAGAGGATCAGGAAGGGGCTCTGTTTCAAGTGAATTGGAATCTTGTTCCAGAGAAGTAGCAGTCTCTGGGAGATGTATCTATCTCTCCAACATGACCTGTTCATGTCAGAGGCAAGGTTAAGATCCTGGAGTGACTGACCCTCCTGCAGTTTGATTTATGAATGTGTAGCATTTCCATCAGGGCCGGGTCAAAGACTGCCCTGTAAGTGAGGCACAAGCCTTAGCAACCTGTAGGAGACAGAGTACAGTGACAGGTTTTTCAGTCTTCCAGAGTAAGACTTGTTTTGTGTACCCTGTAATTTTTTGTTTAGAAACCTTTGTGGTCTCTCCAGTTGTTGCATGTATCTGGTGATGTACATGCAAAAGGGAACATTGTACTAAATCAGGGGTCTGCAACCTTCACTATCAAAAGAGCCATTTTTGGCCCCTCTCCCACCAGATAAAATTCATCGGGAGCCACAAAACCTGTTTGACCCCTAAAATGAAGATAACGCAGCATATAAAGTTGTATATATAGTTATTATACTAAATATAAAATAACTAAGTTTATAAGAGCAATATTTAAAATCCGTCCCTACTTTTGTTCCCTTGTTGGGATTGCTCGATCGTCTCAGTGTGTGCGTGGAATGCATGGTAACGAAATCATATTATTCTAGATAAGAGCAATATTTAAAGTCCATCGCTTGATCACTCTGTGTGTGTGTGTGTGTGTGTGTGTGTGTGTGTGTGTGTGTGTGTGTGTGTGTGTGTGTGTGTGTGTGTGTGTGTGTGTGTGTGTGTGTGTGTGTGTGGTAGAGTGGCCATTACTTTTCAAAGCTACAGGGAGCCGCTGCAGAGGGGTGGAAGAGCCCCATGCTGCTCCTGAGTCACAGGTTCCAAACCCCTATACTAAATTATTGGTCTGATAAGGGCTGTGTGTAATGGAATTATAACATCCTTAGATCTAAATGTGATGCCTTTACTTACAAGATATGCCATATAGAAGGATTTCCTTAATACTGTGGATACGTGGTGGTCAAATTTCAGACTGCAGTCAACCTGAGTACCCAGATCACGTACCACTGAGTCTGCACTTAGGGGGGTGCTGTCTATAATGTAATTACCAGGGATGTCAGCTCTCCCAAAGGGATTGATAAGCATTTTTTTTGTGTTTAGAGTTAATCTGTGGCTTTGGCACCAGTTATTTGTTTGTAGTATATTAGCATTGTTGGGGAACTTGGTGATTGTTCCCAATTTGCAATTGTCTGCAAACTTGGTCAGCCACAGGCCATCCAAGTTTGCCTGGACTTCTGAGAAATAAATTCTGAACAGTATGTGGCCCAGCACGGAACCATGTGCTATGTTACTGGTGACTGGCCTTTTGCTACAGGTGAAGTCATCCACTTTGACAGTATGTGGCCTGTTAGTGAGCCAGTTGGATACCCATCTGGTAATGTAGGGGTTAATTCTCAATTGGGAGAGTTTCTCTATAATACTTGAGCATGCGATTGTGCTAAATGCCTTGGCTAGTTCAAGGCAGGCAGTATGCACTGTCTTTCCCTCGTCCAGGGCCTTGGGGGCTTTTTCAAAGAAGTCAACAATGTTTAACAGGCATGATATGCCTTTAACAAATCCAAACCGGGTTGGGTCTAGGGTTTGGAAATTACATATGTCCTTCTAATAAGGTCCACAATGATTCTTTCCATGGCCTTACAGATGAGGCTAGTCAAGCTTATGGGCCTGTAATTGCCAGGGTCAGTTGATGGTCCCTCCTTTGTGCAGAGGGATTACTGTTGCTGCCCTCCATTCCGCTTGGAACATAGCCAGTTCTCAGGCTGTGGTGAAACAGGGATCCAAGTGGGTCTGCTAGGTCATGTTTTAAATTGTTTAAAAGGCAACTTGGGATGTTGCCTAGTCCCATTGATGCCGTGTTTTTGGCTCTGGAGAGCGCTGGAACTGTTATGAGAAAGTCTGCGTGGTTACATGCTCAAAATTTACCCAAGGATATTAAAGCTGAAATTTTGAATTCTCTTTTAGATAGGGAGGTTGTTTTTGGACCATCTGCTTCTGAGGTCCTGAAAAGGTGTGATGAGAGAGGGAAATGGATTCAGGGAGTGACTCCGATTTTTCAAAGTCTTTCTTCTCCAAGTTTATTAAAGGCTTTACAGATAATTTCAGCACATTTTTATAAAAAGCAGACGTAGCAAATTTCTGGCAAGCAGACATTCAAAAAAGAATACCAGTGAGGTTCTAAAAAGAATAAAGGACAGTCCAACAAGTCTGAATGACAATCTGCAAATGGTAACCCCACACACACACACACACACACACACACACACACACACACTGGCAAGTCTTTAAGTTTCATCCAAAGTCTAGCTCTGAGTTTCTCGCTCTTTGGCAAAGATACTCTGTAGACAAATGAAGTCTGAGAGTGATGCTTCATACTACAGATTGCAGTGGGAGAACTCTCCTCCTTTTCTGAAGATTCTTCTTCATTCTCCAGGTCAAACTTCCCTTCCCTTTTCCATCCTGTCATTTAGCATCTGCTGACTCTGGGGATAAGATAAGTCGTCCTTCATTATATATGGAAAGATATTTATTAAAGAATATTTCTGGCACTAAAAGAAAGAATTCGTATGGAGACCAATCTTAGACATTCCCTTTTAAAATATGTTTTTGAAAGTCCCAAAGTTCAAAATGCTATCCCTTTACGACCTGTTACCACTAATTCAGAATTCAAATGTTTCTTAAGGGTTTTCTGTATCTGGATTACGCTTTCAATTCTCTGCATTACCTTGTGAGTTATCTACTGCTGCAAGTGTGTTCACAAGGTGTCTAGCTCAAGTGACAGCCTCCAGTAGACTGTAAGTTATTTATATTTTGTTTATTTAGACAACTTGCATATATTTGCAGTATTTTTCATGGTGTTTATAATTTCTTACTTGGGTAAGAGATCTCCTTCACAGACTGGGGTTTCAGTAGAACATTCAAAAGCCTTGTTTGACTGCTTCTCACATGATTATTTTTTTGGGATGTCTCCTAGACACCTAATTTCAAATAGCTTTTCTTTCACAGGAAAAAAATATTTCTAAATCTATTCTTCAGTTTTCCCATTCACTCCAAGACTTCGGCAAGGAAATTTCACAGGTTACTAGGATTCATGGCATCCATAATTCTCATGAACTCATAGCACTATTAACCAAATACCACTATTCAGCTTCATTAACCAAAGTCCACTTTAATATTGTCAACTATTGTACATACACGCAAACATTCATACATCGAAATAACTCCAACTCTCATCAGCTCTCTAAAACATGCAGAATCACGCATGAGTCAACCTACCCATCTCTAGACAACAGTATGTTCCCAGCATTTAGCTCTGTACATAAGCATTGTGAATGTCTCCAAGTATTTTTATTTATTCTGGCCACTAAACTATTTCTCCTAGGTATCTCTCTATGTATTCATTCTTCCTTTAATAACAATCTGCTAGCTCTATTGTAACTGACTTTTATTACCTGAATAAAAATGTGCTTCTTTTTACTACTATAATTGTATTAATTGTATGTGCTTATTGTATTATGTAATTCTTACTACTTATAATTGGAGCTTTTCTCCCCGGGCTTCCACTGAAATAGGATCTGTGTCCAGTCAGACTTTCCCAGTAAACAAATGTTAAATAAATAAATAAGTAAATAAGTAAATGATTACTTTAGCAGGTCTGCACATGAGAAAGATTTAATGGTACCTAAAATTTGTATGGTCCCATCATCAGTATCCACTGACTTTCCAGATTTCAGTTTTGGATTTGTAAAAAAGGAAATGCTTTGATGGAGAGACAAGTTTTATCTGAATCCAGGCTCCTATTTTCCCTTCCAGCTCAAGCGTAGTGTGTAACTATGGACTCTTCAGGCTTTGCTTTGGGGGCAGTACCTGTGCAGGGTCTTTGAAACAAAAAGGACAGACCAGAACACACAAACATAAAAGATATTTTGGCAGTCATAAATGCTGTCAACTCTTTCAATCATTTATGGTCCCCTTGTTCGTTAAAATTGCTTATTGATAGCACCATAGTGATGTGGTACATAAACAGCAATCCAGATCTTAGCCTCTGTTCATATTAGCCATGCTAGCCTGGGATACAGAAATTCAGCACATCTCACTGTAGTGGCACCTTACATCCTGTCAGAGCAAAATGTTGTGAGAGACAACCAGAGCAGGACCAAGACAGACTGTTATGAATAAAAAAAATCAGGAGGTCTTCTAGGATTTGATCTAGTTGCAGGTCTTTCTGCCTCCATTCACAGCAAACAATTGGCAAACTTCTGCTCCAGGATTACTTGCAAACAGACCAGAAAAACAGATGTATTTTTGATTTTTTTGGAAAGGGATGTTCTTGTATGACTTTCCACCCTTTCTACTAATATCTGAAGTCATTCTGAAGATTCAGAAATACTTTCCAAAGATCATTGTAGTGAGACTCTTCTGGCCCATACAGGCTTCTTCACAAACTGGACCTATTTGCACAAAACAGGAGTTGTTTAATATAACCCAGCTGAAACAACTTCAACTAACCGCCTGGATTATGACGTTTTGATACCTTTTAAGCACTGTTTTCTGTGGAGCTGCAGCAGGCATTAATTGAAGCAAAGAAACCTCACACTAGGACATTGTATATTACTAAATAGAAATTTTCTTGTTGGTACCAAGGCAAATAAAACAGGACCATTTGAAGACTAATATTCCTCTGGTTCTGCAATACTTGTGTGAGTTACTGTCCTCTGTCTTTTCTTACTCATCTGTTAAAGTTCATTTGTCAGACATGTCAGCATGTCTGCCTATGGATCCTACCCTAAAATGCTTTTGAAAGGTTTCTCATACCCACCTACCTAGAAATCCTTTAGCTCTGTTTTAAGTCGTAACTTTGTTTTGGAAAAATTAACTGTTGCTTCATTTGACTGTAGTGGTGGTGCTGCGGTAGCATTGTCGCCTCACAGCAAGACGTTGTCCCGTTCGATTCTCAGCTAGAGCGTCTTCTGTGTGGAGACATGCATGAATGGGCGTACCTTCGTTGAAGGTTGTGCGTCAGGGCTGGCAACTCGGCACGTAAAAAATCTACTGCCAATCATTAGCGGAATGGAGTTCCGCTGTGGCAACCCCTAACTGGGAAAGGCCGAAAGACACAAACAAAACTGTTGCTTCATTTGAGCCACCTTATCAGGCTGATTTGAGGTTTATAACATTGAAAACAGTTCTACTTTTTGCTGATTTCTCTGCAAGAAGAGTGTGTGAGTTACAAGCTTTCATGGTGGGTCAGCCCTTTTTATTTTCCACAAAGATGGAGTTTCCTTGAGAACTAATCCTTCCTTTATGCCAAAAGTGGTATCCATTTTACTTTGAGCCAAGCTGTCCATCTTGTTGTCTTCTTTCCAGAATCTAAACACGAGGAAAAGAGACTGTTCATACACTGGATGGCCACAGACAACTTGCATATTCTGATTAGTTATTCATTTCTCATGAAGGTAAGAAAAATGAACAGCCTGTGTCAAAGCAGACCGTCTCCAAATGATTATCACATGCTGTTTCCTTTTGTTGCACCCACCACAATAAGACAATTCCAAGCAGGGTTGTGGCATACACTACCAGAGCCTTGGCTTCTTCACGGGGTTTTTAGAAAGGGGTAGACCCTACAAGTATTTTGTAAGTATCAACATGGTCCTCTGTATATACTTTTCAAAGCACTATAAACTAGATTCATTTTCCAGGTCTAGAGCAGGCTTTGCTATGACCATTCTCCAGAGGCTCATAGACTCTCATCCTTCATTTCCCCCAGTCATTATTAGCTATGGTACTCTACTCATATAACTAAGAATACTGCAGCAGTGATCAAATGATGAACATAATATAGTTGTGTAAGTAAACTTACCATAATAATAGATGCAGTAGCCACTCTTTCCCTCCATCCTCCTTAATTGTTGGTATATTTTGTTCTTGCCAGGGTGTTTACATTGATTGTTATTTACTTAGAATTATATTCTTG
Organism: Protopterus annectens; assembly: GCF_019279795.1. Classification (NCBI taxonomy): domain Eukaryota; kingdom Metazoa; phylum Chordata; order Ceratodontiformes; family Protopteridae; genus Protopterus; species Protopterus annectens. The sequence goes on along the minus strand of NC_056747.1, from coordinate 1,161,629,597 downwards.
CAGGGTTCTACACACCCTCTTTCAGTTAGTATGAAAGCTTTGAATGACTTGACACCCCAGCTTTTAATTTTCTACAGCTTTGCTTGAGCTGTTAGTGGTCTGGGTGCATGGAAGGTGCTCTGAAACCTGATCTGGCTGTTATGTCCACCAAAACATCTGCTCCAGGATTAATTGCAAACAAACCTGGAAAACAGATATAATTATTATGTATTGGATGGGAATGCTCCTCTATGCTTTTCCACCCTTTCTATTAATATCCAGGGCCATTCTGAAGACTCAGAAGGACTTTCCAAAGATCATTATGGTAATTTTCTTCTGGCCCATGCAAGCTTCCTCACAAACTGGACCTGTTCGTACAAACATCTACTGTTATGACATGTTTATTTATGCAGGTCTGCTTTCCTCCCCTCAACAAAACCACATTGATCCATTTGTATCAATTTTGGTAATACCTTTGTCATTTTTTAACTAATGTAGACATAAAGACTTTATAATCATGGTCTGCAAATGAAATGAGTCTATATGAAGCTGGGTCTGAAGGGTCATTACTCTCTTTGGGTAATATATCTACCACTGTACCCCCATCCCCTTTTTAAAATACTGTTAAACAAAATCTTCCATATGTTTATCACTTTCTTCCTTACTAACTTCCAATCTTCCAAAGAAATACCATTACAGAACTTCTTATTAATTGATTATACATCATCAGTTTTATCTCATCTATCTTAGCTATTAATTGTTGAGCCTTCTCTTCCTCTAACTTTGGCATAATTAAGTTTTCTATAAATATTTCAATTTGTACCTTTTCTTGGTATCGCATTCCTGTGCTTTATACAAATTTTCTTAAACGTTCTGAAATATCTCTAATATCGCTACAGGAGCTCTGGTTATTTTTCTTGACAAAAGCCGTCTAAGTTTGACAGCAACCTTACTACTATTTGTTGCCTAAATTCTTGCACTTGTTTTTGTGCTCTGGTGTTATCAAAAAATAGATGCTTAACAACAATGTTTCTAAACATGCATATCATCTAAATACTCCCTTATTTTGTCTTTAGCACTCAGTAATTGCTCTTGTTCTTTAAAGGTTCCCTTAATCTGCAATGCTTTATCCTTTTGCAACCCCTCAAGAAGTGCCTGCTACTTTTTTCCTACATCTCTTGCTCTTTCTTTTCTACCATGTTTTAAACTTCCATTTTTATTTTATCCCACTCCCTAGCTATCTCTTCTGAGGAAGTTTGTATCTTCCTCATAATTCTTGAATCACTTTAACTACTCATATGTTAAATTCCTCTATTTCTAACAAATAAGTAGGAAAGTGCCAGTGTCTCATTTTTAGTTCATTACCCTGCATCTTTAACTTAGTCCTTATTGACTTGTGATCTGAGCTACTAAGTGAATGTGTTTCAAAGCTTTCATTTAAATACTAAGAACCATGAACAACTGCATAAAAATAGTAAAATGACTTCATTAGAATAACTTGCATGTATTCAACATACTTTTAAATACTTCTGTCAAGTCAAGTGAATGCAAAACTAATTTTCCTCTTAGGTAAACAGTACATCTTTTCTCAGTCGCTAAGTTGCTTAAAAATACATGTATATTTTTAAAAGAATAAACAACATAAAAACATAATAAATTTCCCATTAAACAATGTAGAAAGTAGAATAAAATGCTATACATTTAAAAATATCATTGTATAAGAAATACTTAAATTATTTTATGTCCAGATTGTGTTTTTATATATATATATATATATATATATATATATATATATATATATATATATATATACACACACACACACACACACACACACACACACACACACACACACACACACACACACACCTATGTGTATATTTCATTTGGCTGCTTCCAGTTTAAGTACTGGATTTATCAAAATGTATTAATTTAAACCACAGGGTATACTGGCATTTAATTTATTTTAAACTGTCAGATTAATTCCAAATATTCTATTTTTGTCCGTCCCCCCCCCCCCATTTTTGGGTTAACTCCTTTTTTTTCTAGCATTCTAAACTGAAAGACTTCCAAGATAGCTGCACATTGAATAACAGCTTAATTCAAGCTCTCGCAGTGTGAAAACAGAAACTTAGCAGAGAAAGCCAGTGGACCTAGATTTCTGAGTACATTCCAGTAACCGGCTAGTAAGTGCACTACCTGGATACCAGGAAAAAAAGAAATACAGAGGACCTAAAGGAAAATCATCTACAAAAGATGACAAAAAACACTGACTTGGAAAAGTACTGTAGCTGTTCAGCAAAAAGCAGTGCAAGCTCCAGACATGACTTCCAGCAACCTAGAGGAAAGTGTAAGGCAAATGCACGCAGACCTGATTAAAATGAATGAAACGCTGATGGAGTATATCAACTCAAACGATAAAAGGCTGGCAAAAATGGAAGAAACTTTAAAAAGATACTCAGATAAGGCAATAAAACTGCAAAACTCAGAGGCTGAAATGAAGAAAAGACTGGCTGAATATGAGACTGCTCAAGAAGAGATGTTTCAGAAAATAATAGAATTAGAGGACAGAGCATGTAGAGAAAGCCTGAGATTTTTTGCTGTACCAGAGAGGCTGCAAGGAACAGACTGTATTAATTTTATGGAAGCATAAATAAGCAACTGAAATGGTATTACACAGCAGGAGATGTTAATGAAAGGGCACATTGTGTGTATGCTCCAAACCTGGCTACGAGAAAGCAACCTAGACATTTAATAGTAAAGATGCAATCTTGCCAGCAGAAGGCGTTGATTCTGACAAAACTGTGGTAGAAGGACAAAGTACTAAAAGTGGAGACAGCAGAATGTTTGTGCAGAATGATTACTCACTATACATCAGGCAGAAGAGGAGTAAATTTATTCCACTATTCAGGGAGTGTAGAGAAGCAGGCGTGAGATTCAAACTGCTTTACCCAGCCAGTATCTTCAAAATATTATTTCCTGGAGGGACAAAATCATTTTTTGATGCAGTACATGCTTAGCAGGAAATACAAAAGTCTGTCCAACAAAAAGTGAGCTATGAAAACAGAAGGAGATTCTGCTTGTTGTTCTCCTGGTAATAAAGACCATGGATAGACTGGGCCAGAGAAAACCTTTTCTAGAATTTCAATGGAAAATGCTTGAGGGAGGAGAAAAAAAGCGCAACAGTTCACTAGAAGAATCAAGAGTACAATGGAAATGAAGCACAGACATGCTTTGGGAGATGGAGCTGAATAGGAATAAAACCAGTAACTTGGAAATCGACAAATGTGAGATTACAAAGAAATAATTATATTTGTGAGACATGGGCAGCCACGGTGGTGCAGCGGTTAGCGTTGCCGCCTCACAGCAAGAGGTTCTCCGGTTCGATCCTCGGCTGGGGTGCCTTCTGTGTGGCGTCTGCATGTCCTACCTGTGGTCGCATGGGTTTCCTCCCACATCCCAAAGACATGCTGTAGGTGGATTGGTCACTCTAAATTGGCCCTAGGTGTGTGTGTGTGCCTTCTGTGGAAAGTTGGGCACCAGGCTGGCAACTCAAAACTGTAAAACTCCACTGCTAATCATGAGTGGACAGATGATCTGCTGTGGCGACCCCTAACCGGGAAAAGCCAAAAGAAGAGGAAGAAGAATGATATTTGTGAGACATGCAAAACAAGAAAATATGGAAATATTAGACTTTTTGACATTGTTAAACTTGTAGGAGACTGTAAAGCATGTGCCCTACTTCATGTCATTAATGCTCAGAAAAATACTTAGGAGAGGGGAACAATAAGGAGAAAGTTAACTGTGAGTAAAACAATTTGTTTTCTTAAAAGTAATATTTTTATGGTGCAAGATTTTCTTTGCATGCTATAAAGTTTTCTCAGTTATTTTTAAATGTAATGGGGATACCAGTATAAACAGGTGCTTCTTTTTTTCTTTTCTTTCCTTGTTCAGTTTTAAGAAATGTAGGCACTGCGGAGTAAAAAAAAAAAAGAATTAACATATGGTCAAAAGGCCATGACAGAAGAAAATTTAATGTACTTTTTCTCATTCTTGCATAGGGGAATGACTGGATTAAGGCCCTTAACTTGATGTAGTAATAAGATAAGTCAAGTAAATGAAAAGAACATTGAATATTATAAAACTTTTTTTCTAGCAAATAAATGTATGCTTAGTAGCAATTCTATATCTGGTCCTCATATCTCCATGGAGAATGACTGATAAAGTGAAATGGCTAGGAGACAATGTTTTCTGAATGCATTCAAGTGTTATCCCAGCTGGGAGAGCTATAAAGATAAGACAGAATTGGACAGTGCTTAGTGTGATGGGGAAGAAAGAGGTAATTGGGAACATATTTTCTGGGACTGTAGTGAGTTGGCAGACTTTAAAGATTCCCTGCATGCTACTCTATCAGAGATACTGGGTGATGAAATTGGTGTATCTAGGGCAGTAATATTTCTGAGCTATGATGCAAAATCGGAATTTCCTAGACATAGTAAAGCCTTGCTGAGTCTAATTATGGTGGCTGCCAGAAATGCAGTTACTAGAAAATGGAAATCAATGTCTAAACCAGCTGTACTATAACTAGTGAATATAGTAACAGAGATAAAACAGCTGGAATTGGGATCTTTAGAAAAGGGTAGGAGCAAATTACATAGAAAAAAATTGAAATTGAGGAGCAACACATACAGAGGAGGAATGAAGTTTAAAAGAAGGCAGGATTTAAATGAGCTATGTAATGTTTGATGGACAGTGATTGGGTAGATTATAATTGCTGTATAATGTATGCAACTAAAATTATGTAAGTATGGTCTGTGATGTATAATGCTTGCAACTAAGATTATGTCAATGTAGTTTGTTTTCATTTATGTAAATGTATAATTGCCTATGTTGTAAGTGATAATTTAATAAAGATTTTTCTTGTTTAAAAAAAAAGAAATAAAGTGTGTGCAGCATATAGAAGAATATACTTATTTTGAAAGATTGCCTCTTGCCTATACAGCTTTTTAAGGCAACCACGTCCCATTATCTCCATAATATTCATGATACCCAAGGTCCATAAAAGTATGACAAAGCCACTATGTAGGCCTATTGTGGCAGCTCATGGATCAAAAATATCTTTTGTAGCTAGATTATTAAAAACAGTTTTACTGAAACTGCTCATTTACTAAGGAATTTCAAGGATTTCTTGGAAAGGGTTAACAGTAAGTTATTCATTAAGAAAATTATTGTTTTAACTATTAATGTGGATTTATTTTCATACATTTCTAAGATGAAGGAACATAATTGTTTCACAAAGCACTTAATAATTATAATTTTCTTTCTGCAAAGGAGATTAAATTGACTGTGAACTTTATGGAACTGATTTTGCCCAACAACTTTTTGTATTTTGAAGGAGAAGTCTACAAACAGAATAAAGGTGTGATGATGGACACTGTATGCCCACCCATCTTTGCCAACCTTTTTTGTGTCAACTTGGGAAAGAGAGTATATTTTCCCTGCTAAATATTATTCTTTCTGTAGACTTTATCTTATATATTTGGATGATATTTTTATTATCTGGGACAGTAGTGAATGTGACTGGTAGACTTTCTTGAGTAGATAATACTACTACTAATTTCCTGCAATTTACATACTAACATTATAAAGAAGAAATCAATTATTTAGATATTACAGTTGTTAAATTAGATGATGGTTTTGTTTCTATAATTTGTAAAAAAAATTCAAAGTCATACTTGAATTATAATAGTTTTCATTCCTATATTTACAAGAAATTCAAAGCCATACTTGAATTATAATAGTTTTCATTCCTATATTTACAAGAAGAATCTGTTGAAAGGCGAATTTGTAAGACTATTAAAGTGTCTTTTAATAAGGGACTATTTGAAAAGTAGAAACTAAATCTAAATATATATTTTTGGAAAGAGGTACCCGAGAGCACTATAGGTTCATAGGTAGGTACTAGGCTATTGGCCCTAGGGCCTATATAAGCCTAGCCAAATGGTACCCTGGCTTTTGCCACTAAAGAAAATTATTTTCCTGTGCCCTTGTCAAGCGGAGCCACAGAAGTGATCCCCAGGGTGAATTTCCTATCTCCCATCCAATCTTCTTGAAGCGTACTAATGAGGAGCTTTGTTTGATATAGATAGGTAGTTTGTTCCAGAGTATGGAAGTCTCTGGGACAGGAATCTCTCCCTCCAGCATGTTCTGTTTATTGTGGTGACAAGGTTCAGGTCCCTAGAGTGTGTAGCTCGGAGGGATTGGGATTTCTTTAAGTGAAGCATGTCCAACAGCTCTGGGTTTGACCTAGCTTTGTATGTTAGGCAGAGATCGCCTCTGAGTAGGTGATATGTGACAGAGTAGAGCATCTGTTTGAGGCAGGTAATCCTCTTTGTAAGGTATGTCTGTGGCCTTTCCAGTTGTTGTAGATGTCTTGTGAGGTACATACCAAAAGGGGCGTTGTACTCTATAATGTGTCTAATGAGTGATGAGTAGAGGGGAACAATGACCTCTTTTTTTCCTGGATGAGAAATCTTTTGTGATGAGGTGTGCCACGTAGAAGGATTTCCTGACTACTGTGGCAATGTGATTATCAAAGAGGAGACTACTGTCCACCTGTGTCCCAAGGTCTCTTATCACACTTTCGGTGTTAAGTAGACTACCGCCTATGTGGTAGTTCATGAGTACAGAGTTTTTACCAAAAGGGATGACAATGCACTTTTTTGGCATTGAGCTTGAGGCCATGGCTTTGACACCAGGCATCTGTCTCAGTGAGGCCCTTTTGTAGGATGTCCACATCGTTAGGAGTTTTGATTATGGCTCCTAGTTTGCAGTCATCTGCAAACTTTGTTAGCCAAAGACCTACTGTGTTAGCCTGTACTTCAGAGAAGTAGATACCAAACAGGAGAGAACCTAGGATTGAACCCTGTGGTACTCCACTTGTCATTGGTCTGAAGTTGGATTTAGAGTCTGCTACTTTCACAGTGTGGGTTCTGTCAGTGAGCCAGTTGGTAACCCATCTTGTGACATAGGGATTTATACCTTGTTTAGTGAGTTTATCTGTAATTCCAGAGTGGGGGTGGTGTTGAAAGCCTTGGCAAGATCTAGATAGGCTGTGTGAACCACCTTAGCCTCATCTATGGCTTTGGTGACCGCTTCAAAGAAGTCTATCAGGTTTAGGAGACATGATCTGCCTTTTACAAACCCGAACTGGGTAGGGTCCAGAGTTTGGAGATTACCAGTGTTATTGTTTATAAGTTCCATGATGATACATTCCATAGCCTTGCAGACCAGGCTCATCAGGCTAATGGGGAGGTAGTTCCCGGGGTCTGTGGTGGCTCCCCCTTTGTGGAGTGGGATAAAGGTTGCTGTGCGCCATTCAGTGGGCACAAAGCCTGAGGTGAGGCTATGATTGAACATGGTACTTAGGTGGGGTGCCAGTTCATTCTGTAATTCATGCAGAACGCAGCCTGGGATGTTGTCAGGTCCCATGGATGCTGTGTTCTTGACTTTGGAGAGTGTGTTTTTTTACCTGTGCAGCCATGATTACAGGAACTTTGCATTCTTCTGGTATAGAGATGGGCCCTTTAGGGGATGAGAGAGGGGTAAAGTTAGCACTGAACCTATCTGCCAGGATGTTGGCAATATCAGTTGGTTCTATATATTTAGTGCCATTATGCTGCAACTCGGAGCAGATATGAGTGTTTCCATTGAGATTCTTGACATAGCTATAGAATGCTTTGTGGTTGTCTTTAGAATCAGTGGCGATTTTGTTTTCGTAACTATCTTTGGAGGATTTTATGAGGGACCTCAGCTTCTTACTGAGGCTGACCACCGAGTTCCTCCAATCATGGGATTTTACACTTTTTTGCAACAGTTTTTTTTTTCTGTTGTAGAGTTTGTTTATGGCATGGGATCACCAGATTGGCTTCCTTTTTTTGGAGGATAGCATCTTGGTTCTGTTAGGGATTGTACGATCCATGCACTCGTGTAAGTGCTTATAAAGTGCAGTTTTATAGGATTCAGTAGTCGTACTTTTATTGTCCGTCAGCATGGGTATCGTGATGTTTGCCACTTCTGTCTTAAGAAGCGTGAAGTTGGCTTTGGAGAAATTTTTTATGGTGGTTTCCCTAATGGGGGGTGGAAGTGGGATATGGATGTCTAGGGTGATTTGCCTTGTGGTCGGATCTGACCAACGAGGATTTGACCTCTGTTGTGGAACACCGGTTGCCCATGTTGATAATGACCAGGTCTAGGATATTGCTGCCCCTGGTGGGGGTGTGGATAAGTTGATCCAAGGTGTTGGAATTTATGAATTCCTGAAAACATTGAGCACAAGAGTTGGTACATGAGTAGTTTTCCCAGTTAATGTTGGGGTAGTTGAAATCGCCTATTATTAGGGTGTTAGGTTGTACCCTAATATTTTCCAGTGTATCAAGAAATGAGGAGTGGGAATCCTGGGCCATGGTGGGGGATCTGTAGTAAGCTGCAATTTGGATTGTGGTCTTTCCCAGAGTTAGTTGCACTTGGATAATCTCGGATGCATTATGCTGAGCAACTAGCCTGGAGGTGTGGATATCGTTAATGAATATGGACATGCCTCCACCTTTAGTGCTTCGGTCCAGATTAGGTGGCCGAAAGGTGTGGTATGAATTATAGCCTGGTAATGCAGGGGTGCTCTCTGGCGCCTTGAACCAGGTCTCTGTCACTGCACAGATGTCAATGTTCTCCATTTTAAGGAGTGCCTCGAGTGAGTGCATTTTGAGGTTTAGATTTCTAGCATTAAGTAGCATTACCCTTAGAGTTTGCTTGCTTGTACCTGTTAGTGTGGTGAATTTGTCATTTGAATCTTGTCTAAAAAAGGCACTATAGGGGTGGCAAGAGCCTTAGCCAGTATCCGGAATCCGAAGGGCGACAGGTGCAGGCCTTCTCTGGCAAAGCATCATGGTTTGTCGATCATGTCATCCCAGGCAGACAGATACTGGATCCCCTTAGAATGACACCAGAAGCTTAGCCAATTGTTGAAGTCAATCATTTTGTCCTTGTACTGTGGTATCATTCTGGGTGATGGCAGGATGCTACTCAGGGCTAGAGTCATACCTGCCTGAGCTACAAGATCGGACAGCTCCTCCATGTCTCTCTTCGTGTAGTCCAGGGATGTACGTCTCAGGTCATTCACACCAACATGGAAAATGACAGTCATATTTGTACTTGTTGTGGAGTGACCTGAGTGCATGCATTATGTGGCGGATCCTGGCACCTGACAGGCAGCTGACAGTAACTTTCTCCTTGTTTAGCCTGGTGAGTGAAACATCAGTGTGCCTGACTATAGAATCACCTATGACTAGAGTGTTGGGTACGTTGTTATGCCTCATGGGCTGTGGTTGAGTGGCACACTGAGTTTGTGGGCTGTGTGTCATTTGGGTTGTGTTGGGGGGGTGGAGGTTGCTTGTGTTTCTGCTTTGTAGGTCCCTGTTGCTTGGGTAGATTTTTTTTGAGAGCCTCCGTGAATGTAGGTGTGTGTTTTGTGTTTCTGTATGTGTGTTTTGGTGGTGTAGGTTTTGAGGGACTATGTGATGAGTGTGGTGTGGTGCAAGTGTTTACCTTCTCCTCTTGACTGTCTAGTCCAGTCTTGGGTGAAGAGAGCTTTGCTTCCAGTTTGACTATATAAGTGCATCTCTCACAGTTTGTAGTGTTGGGTGGTAGGAGGAGAGGGTTGTCTGTGTACATGAGACAATTGCTGCATTGCCCCAAGATGCCCAGATTCATCAGGTAGACAGGAGAAAACACCGAGAGCTGACCCTTAGACATGCCTGGGTAGGTGCTTATTTATTAAGTACTAAAAACTGTTTTCCTCTAGACAAGTGAGGAAAGTTTAGTGCTGTAGTAATTTGTAACTTATTTAGTGCTTACAATGAGTTCTGAACAAGTGCTGAGCTCAAAGAAACAGATTTGAGTGCTGAAACTAAAAAACTGGCTAGTTCTAAGAAAGAAAATTAAGCTAGAAGGCTTCCATCCAACACAGAAAGGCTTGGGAGCTCAGAAGCTTACAAACAGTCCTGGATACAGCAAATCTGTATCTGGACTAGACGACTTACAGGAAAGGCAGGAAACAAGCTTAGAACAATTTTTTTAAAGGGGAAAGAAGGAGCAGAAACTAACTGGGTTGGCCTTCTCAAATGTTCTCCCTGGATTAGGTAGAATGAGGTAATGACACTAGACTGGGAGGAGTGTCCCAGATCAAATTTACAGTAGGGGTGGGCAACTGCAAAGCCACAACAAAAATCAGAACAAACAAACCCAACCAGATGCTTGCCAATTGTAGAACATTCTAGTTAATACCTCACACACAGTGAAACTAGCTAGCAAAGTATATGCAGACAATAAAAGTGCTATAAATAACTCAGATATAAGCAAAAAATAGGAACTTAATGTTATATATCACAAATTAGTTAGCTCAGAGACCTTCCTCCGACTAGCTCAGTGTGAAATGGCAGAAACACTCACAAGTTAACTTCTTAAGTAACAAAGCTGAAACCTGAAACAACTTTAAAAATAGCTTGAAAGAACCAATGAGGTGCTTACTCCAAGGCGTAGTCCAGGCAACCCCAGTCAGCCAATGACCACAAACAATTCACTCTCACTGAAATGCTGTATGAAACTAGTGAAGCAGTTAGTAAATAGTGGGGTCAGAAATACAAACTATTGTTTGACGCAGGCCTGTAGAAGAGATGGATAGAAACATGTTCAGAAGTAATAGGTAGTGATGAAAAACAAGTAAAAATTGAAAATGGTTGTTAAAGAGCATTGATTTAGTAGTACAGTAATGGCTCTAATATAGTCAAAATGTTATAGGAGGAATTGGAATATTTTCTGGAGTAATGATGACATTTTTAGAACAGTGGGAGAACAACTACACTTTGTTTATAAAATATCGAGTAATTTAAAAACTTTGAAAGAACTGGTAAAATGATTAAAGCCATAGCTATAATAAAGGGACCACAAAATGTGGCAGTTGGAAGGAACATTCTTTTATTTCATAGGAGAGTGACACACCTTCTCCTGCACTAGGGTGGTATTACAAGACAGGACTTGTAACACTTCAGACTTAGTTTATATAGTGAAATGTTCAACATGCCCATCCTTCTATACTAGTAAAGCAGAAAGAGCATTAAAGAAAAGGATTTATGATCATCATTAGAAGATTATTTTTTAATTCACATGACTCTACAGAAATATTTAAAAGTATGATCGGTATGTGCTGATGAAGTCCTTTTACTGTTTTTTATAGGATGAAAGCCCGATTTAAATTTAATTTCATAAGCTAGTGTTAACAATTGTTGTCAGCTAAAGTTTTTTCTGTTTTTAATTTGAATTGTACATTATTGGACTGTTATTGGTTCTCTGAGCTCCATTTTTAATTTATTCAACCACATAGTGCACTTGTTTGTTATTCTTAGTGTTTTCAGTGCACTCTGCATCACTTCTTTGTTCCTGTCAGTTAAATACTCATACTTCTGTGAAATGTAATTTCTGTCCAGAATAACCAGTCATTGTACCTTGGGTAGTAACGTAAATTCTTTCTGAGTGCCTGCTGTCAAATTTGCATCTTACATTCCAAATATTCTTATACATTTCTTCAGAAATCTACTCTTTTTGTTATATTTTTCCCTTGTAAATCTCCCTGATTCATCTTCACTATTACATAGTGAGTTCTATTACCTACCCATAAATAATATTCCCTGATGAAGGCTGAATATTTCTCCCCAAATTCTCTTAAGTTCCATAATAGCTGTTTTTGGTGGAATATAAATACAGGCCAGCATGATCCTCCTTCCACTGCTGAAACCCCCTTACTGCCACAAATCTACCATTATTGTCTTGATTTTCCTATTCTGTCACTATTGGGGCCCCTCTAGCAATTAGTATTATTGATCCCCTTTTCCTTTGTCCCTCATATTTTGTTGAGTGTCCACCCTGAAATCATTTCTTTGTCTAATTAGCATGTTCATTTCTATCTAAATATGTCTCTTGCAACATTATTTGCACCCTACATTTCTTAATTTAACTCAGTACACTTTTTTGTATTCACTTGTAAGGCTGTTTATCATCCATGGTAATGCTGACAGATTAGCCATTACGGTAGAAAGCTATTACTCTCACCTGTTGTACATGACAGTTGTTTTGAATGTGTTCATAGGTTCATAGGTTCATACTAGGCTATCTGCCCTGGGGCATTTATAAGCCTAGCCCGATTGTGTTTGGCTTACGCCACCCCTTGATTTGAGTATACTGTGCCCATTTTAAAGTTTAGTTTACTGTGCCTCTGTCTAATAGTGACACGGAAGTAATCCCCGGGACAAACCTACGATCCCCCATCCACTCATCAAGATTCTTCTTGAAGAGAGTCAGTGAGGTGCTCTGCCTAACATGAATTGGAATTCTATTCCAGAGCGAAGGGAGCCTCTGGGTTATGAATCTGTCCCTCCAGCATGTTCTATTTATTTCTGTGCTGAGGTTCAAGTCCCACGAGCGCGTGGCTCTAAGGGATTTAGATTTACTGAGGTGGAGCATGTCCATTAATTCTGGGTTGGACATAGCTTTATATGTCAGGCATAGATCGCCTCAAAGTAGGCGGTATGCAACTGAGTAGAGCTGGAGTTTTTTTAACCGAGCAGCATATGGCATCTGTTTGAGTCCCTTGATCCTCCTGGTGAGGTACTTTTGGGGTCTTTCTAGTTGCTGCAGGTGTCAGGTAAGGTACATCCCAAAGGGGGCATTGTATTCTATGATGGGCCTGATGAGGGATGAATAAAGGGGCACGATTACCTCTCTTGACCTAGATGTGAATCCTTTCATGATGAGGTGGGCTATGTAGAAGGTCTTTCTAACCACTTTGGCAATGTATTTGTCAAAGGAGAGATTGCTATCAACTTGGGTCCCCAGATCCCTAATTACTTTCTCTGTACTTAATGGGTTACCACCTATGTGGTAATTTGTGGGCACATTGTTTTTGCCAAAGGGTATGACTATACACTTTTTGGCATTTAGCTTTAGACTATGGCTCTGGCACCAGTTATCCGTCTCTGCGAGACCTTTTTGAAGGATGTTTGTGTCAGCTGGAGAGTTGATTATGGCGCCCAGTTTGCAGTCATCTGCGAACTTGGTAAGCCATAGTCCTCCCATGTTGGTCTGTACCTCAGAAAAGTAAATACCGAACAAGAGAGGTCCCAGGACAGAACCTTGTGGGACGCCACTTGTGACCGGTTTCGAGTCTTACATGGATCCAGCAACTCTGACTCTGTGGGTTCTGTCTTTGAGCCAGTTTGTGACCCATCTTGTGACATAGGGGTTTATATTTAGGCTGGATAGCTTATCTATGATGCCCAAGTGGGGTATTGTGTCAAATGCCTTTGCGAGGTCCAGATAGGCTGTGTGGACTATCTTCCCTTCATCTATGGCCTTGGTGACTGTTTTGAAGAAGTCGACCAGGTTCAAAAGGCAGGATCTGCCCTTGACGAAGCCAAATTGGGTAGGATCTAGTGTCTGTAGGTCCCCAATGTCTTTGTTTATGAGTTCCATGATGATCCTCTCCATAGCCTTGCAGACTAGGCTAGTCAGGCTTATGGGGCGATAGTTTCCAGGGTCCGTAGAGGCGCCACCTTTGTGGAGTGGGACCACTGTTGCTGTACGCCATTCTTTGGGCACATATCCTGTAGTGAGGCTGAGATTGTACAGCAGTTTTACTTGAGGGATTAGTTCTTCTTGGAGTTCATGTAGGACGCAACCCGGGACGCCATCTGGTCCCATGGAAGCAGTGCTTTTTGCTTTGGAGAGGGCGGCCTTCACCTGAGCATCAGAGATGTTTGGGAGGCTGCACTCTGCTGGGATAGATACTTGCTCTTTTGGGGGGGGGGGGTTTGCACTGAACCTGTCTGCGAGGAGGCGATGTCTGTGGGTTCAGTGTATTTTTTGTTGTTTAGAATCAACTCAGAACAAGTCTGGGAGTTGCATCCCAGGTTCCTAACATAACTGAAAAAAGCCTTATGATTGTCTTTAGTGTCCTGTGCAATTTTTCTCTTGAAGCTGGCCTTGGAGGATTTTATGAGGAATCGTAATTTTTTGCTAGTACTGATCAGAGATGCCTTCCCTTTTGGGGATTTTCATTTATCATGTAGTAGCCTCCTCCTTCTGTTGTACAGTTTATTTATGGCTGGGGTCCACCAGACTGGACGCCTGCCTTTGGATGGTTGGGTCTTGATTTTGTTTGGGATAGCATGATCCATGCATTCCTGGAGATGTCCGTAGAATGCGTTTATATAGGATTCTGCAGTTTGGGCCATAGTTTCCACTGGCCCTGGGGCCTTGAAGGATTCCACTTCGGTTTTGAGAAGTGTGAAGTTCGCTTTTGAGAAGTTTTTCACTGTGGTTTTCTGTGCTGGGGGTGGGGTCGGGATGTGGATATCCAGTGAAATTAATTTATGGTCTGATCTTACCAATGAGGGATATACTTCTGGTATGGAGCATAGAGTCCCCACGTTGGTAATGATCAGGTCTAGTATGTTTTCCCCTCTTGTGGGAGTGGTGACTAGTTGTTCTGTAGCATTTGAGTTTATAAATTCCAGGAACCTTTGGGCTAAGGTGCTGGGACTTGAGTAATGCTCCCAGTCTATGTTTGGGTAGTTGAAGTCGCCCAATATAATGGTGTTCAGAGAGATCTTCATGTTCTCCAATGTTTTCAGGAAAGCAGAGTGGGATTCCTGACTTTGAGAGGGTGGTCTGTAGGATGCTATAAACTGAAAAGCAGTCTTGCTCATTGTCAGTTGCACATGGATGGTCTCCGATACTTCGTGCAATGCCACTAACCTGGAGGTGTGGATATCCTTGATAAATATGGAAACTCCCCCTCCTTTTGTGGTTCGGTCTGGGTTTTGGGGCCGAAAAGCATGATATGAGGTATAACCTGGTAGTGCTAGGGTGCTCTCTGGAGCCCTGAACCAGGTTTCTGTCACTGCACAGATATCGATGTTCTCCATACTGAGGAGAGCTTCGAGTGCATGCATCTTGAGGTTAAGACTTCTGGCGTTTAGCAGCATTACCCTTAGTTTCTTGTTCCTTGTGCTGTCTATGGAGGTGGGTTTGACTTTTGAGCCTTGCCTAAAAAAGGCACTACGGGGGTGGCAAGAGCCTTTGCCAATATCCGAAAGCCCAGGGGTGACAGGTGCAAGCCGTCCCTAGCGAAGCAACGTGGCTTGTCGAGCATGTCATCCCAGGCTGATAGACACTGGATCTCCTTTGAATGACACCAAAATTTTAGCCAATTATTAAAATCGATCATTTTGTCTTTATACTGTGGCATCATTCTAGGTGAGGGTAAGATGCTGCTCAAGGTCAGGGTCATACCGGCCTGGGCTACATGATCAGAGAGCTCCTCCATGTCTCTTTTCATGTAGTCGAGGGAGGTACATCTCAGGTCATTCACGCCAGCATGTACAATGACTGAGTCATATTTGTATTTCCTTTGGAGTGACCTGAGTGCTTACGTTATGTGGCGGATCCTAGCGCCCGACAGGCAGCTCACTGTGACCTTCTCTTTATTCAGCCTGGTGAGCGGGACGTCAGTGTGTCTGACAATAGAGTCACGTATTACAAGAGTATCAGGTGTGTTATTCAGGCTTAAGGGCTGTGACTGCTTGGCACACTGACTTTGTGTGCTATGTGTTGTACGTGTTTTGTTTTGGGGTAGCGTTTGCTTGGATGTCTGCTTTGGAGGTCTCTGTTGCTTAGGTAGATTTTTATTTAGAGCCTCCGAGTATGTTTTTGTGTTTTTATGTGTTTGGTTCGCTGTTGTGGTGGGACTATGTAATACTGGAATTGTGTTGTGTGAGTTTACCTTCTCCTCCTGACTGGTTACACCAGTTTTGAGATGAGAGAGCTCAGCCTCCAGTTTGGCTATATGGTTGCATCTCTCACATATATTTGAACCTGTTTGGAGGAGGAGAGGGTTGTCCGTGTACATGAGACAGTTGTAACATTGCCTCAAAATTCCCAGATTCACCAGCTGGACTGGAGAGGAAACCATTGACTGACCTTTGGACATGCTAGAGTAATATAGGGAACTGAATTAAAATGGACCAATAGGGGACAAGGTAATCGTAGAGAGTATAAGAGTAAGTAGTGCTTATGGTTTATTAGTGCTAACTTGTAAGATTACTTATTTGGACCAGCGAGGGGCCTTAGAATGAGAATATGGTGTTTAATTTGAGAGATAGAGCAGTTCTAAGGGAAAAAGTGAAGAGCAGACTTTGTGGAGCCAGGAATAGTTTAAACCCAATTAGGCGGTGCTGCCCGATGTTGCGCTATGCACAAAAATGCGCAAAACCACGCAAAAGAGGGTTTTAAGAGAGGGAGATCAAGGAGTTTGGAATTGACCCAAAATGGCCAATAAAACTACAGTTTCAAGGCAGTAACCACTCCCACAGGGGCAGGCAGGCTGCTCAATGTTTATCACTGCCACTGATGAACATAGAGACTTCCCTTTAGCCCAAGCAAACAATGGCCTCCAAGAAACTTACAAACAGCTCAGAACAGCAAATCTGTAACTGAACTTTTTTAAATCTCAGAAAAGTGGGAAAAAAGCAAGATTTTTTTGTTTTTTTTTAAGGAAAGCTGAGGTTCACAAGTATCAACAAGTTAGAACAGTGCAGTAAATGACCCCACACTTGAGTGCTAGGCCAGAGAGAGATAAAATGCAAGTTTTAAGAAAAAAACGATTTTAAAAATAAGTGCACGCAGGAAATTCAGTAATCAGCTCTAGGTTGTGTTCTAAATACAGTTACCAACACAGAAATCAAGTTTAACAAGCCAGAAAATGCTCAAAAGTAGGCGGCAATGCAGAAAAACTTAACAAATAATCTGAAGCAAAATACTTAAAATCTCAAAAGTGGCTCCTTTCTTCTCTCAGCGTTTTCTCCTCTTGGTGGGTGCTTCACCAACAGCCAACAAGTCCGAAAAGACGCCAAAACCACAAGGCAATTGGGTTTTAAGAGAGGGAGATCAAGGAGTTTGGAATTGACCCAAAATGGCCAATAAAACTACAGTTTCAAGGCAGTAACCACTCCCACAGGGGCAGGCAGGCTGCTCAATGTTTATCACTGCCACTGATGAACACAGAGACTTCCCTTTAGCCCAAGCAAACAATGGCCTCCAAGAAACAAACAGTTCAGAACAGCAAATTTGTAACTGAACTTTTTTAAATCTCAGAAAAGTGGGAAAAAATCAAGATTTTTTGGGGGTTTTTTAAGGAAAGCAGAGGTTCACAAGTATCAACAAGTTAGAACAGTGCAGTAAATGACCCCACACTTGAGTGCTAGGCCAGAGACAGATAAAATGCAAGTTTTAAGAAAAAAACGATTTTAAAAATAAGTGCACGCAGGAAATTCAGTAATCAGCTCTAGGTTGTGTTCTAAATACAGTTACCAACACAGAAATCAAGTTTAACAAGCCAGAAAAAGGTCAAAAGTAGGCGGCAATGCAGAAAAACTTAAATAATCTGAAGCAAAATACTTAAAATCTCAAAAGTGGCTCCTTTCTTCTCTCAGTGTTTTCTCCTCTTGGTGGGTGCTTCACTAACAGCCAACAAGTCCGAAAAAATGCCAAAACCACGAGGCAATCGGGTTTTAAGAGAGGGAGATCAAGAAGTTTGGAATTGACCCAAAATGGCCAATAAAACTACAGTTTCAAGGCAGTAACCACTCCCACAGGGGCAGGCAAGGCTGCTCAATGTTTATCACTGCCACTGATGAACACAGAGACTTCCCTTTAGCCCAAGCAAACAATGGCCTCCAAGAAACTTACAAACAGTTCAGAACAGCAAATCTGTAACTGAACTTTTTTAAATCTCAGAAAAGTGGAAAAAAGCAAGATTTTTTTTGTTTTTTTGTTTTTTTTAAGGAAAGCAGAGGTTCACAAGTATCAACAAGTTAGAACAGTGCAGTAAATGACCCCACACTTGAGTGCTAGGCCAGAGACAGTTAAAATGCAAGTTTTAAGAAAAAAACGATTGTAAAAATAAGTGCATGCAGGAAGTTCAGTAATCAGCTCTAGGTTGTGTTCTAAATACAGTTACCAACACAGAAATCAAGTTTAACAAGCCAGAAAATGCTCAAAAGTAGGTGGCAATGCAGAAAAACTTAACAAATAATCTGAAGCAAAATACTTAAAATCTCAAAAGTGGCTCTTTTCTTCTCTCAGTGTTTTCTCCTCCTGGTGGGTGCTTCACCAACAGCCAACAAGTCCGAAAAGACTGTGTATTTTCTACTTTTAGTTTAAAGACACACACTAATGTTTGTCAGCCTGATGTCTTATGCAATTGTGTCTTCTCATTTCCGTTTGAAACTGTGTCATATTTTCATAGGACTTTTTTCTTCAATAAAAATATGCTAGCAGAAAATTAGAACCACCAGCCTCGTTTAACTTACAACAAACATACAAACTATGTACATTTTCAAAACATGAAGTTCATCCTCCCTGTAGGAGCAGTTTCCCTCAACAGCTGCACCCACAGACATTACCTACTTCAAAATTAAGGCTACCCTAGTGTTCCCGCTTACAGTGATTATCTGTTGTTTTCTTATCTCTAGTCCCCTCCCACATATAAAAAGCAGCTTGTATGCTTTAAGTAAACATTAACTTTTATCCCAAGAAAACGTGCACTGGCTGCCTTCGAATAAAAATAAACTAAATTGTGCACTGTTATATTAAATGCATTTAAGTATTAACGCTGCTTTAGAGGAAACTAATTATATAACTTATTTTCCTACAGTTTCAAATTTCATTTTTTGACACCAAACTGCTTGCATGTGTACCGTCATATATTTCTGTTAGCGCACAATGTTCATACCTCTCATGATTGTTTGCACCTGCAGAAGGCCTATCTCCAAGTAAACATAGCTGGTAATGAGAAAAGAATCAGCAGGTAACTTTGCATATGCATGAAAGAATCTTTGTAAACCTCACTAAAAACACATTATTCAGATTTCTCATGGTTAACTGCTTGCACCTGTAGATTTATTGTCTCCAAACTGACAGCATTTGCTAATAGAAAAAGCAGCCAATGACTCTGCAAATGCAAGACAACTACCATTTTCCATACATTTTATTTTCTTATTTTTTTAGGCCTGTTTCTGTAAAAAACTGTCTAAAGCTCAAATCAAGTACATTAAATATCCTCCCCTGTAAAACATAGGAAATTATTATCTTAATTTTTCATATAATGTGATCAGTACACTTTTACATCCCCACCACAGTATCTCAAGATCAGAACATTATTTTAACTTTAACTTGCTTATTTTCAGCCATTATTTCCTTGTCACAGTGTAAAGCTGGGATACATGAAAACTAAGGAAAAATAACTTTGTTGCGTTATATCTATAGCATATATTGCAGCCACTGATAAGACTCCCCCCTACCTCACATTTAAACTATTCATGACTGGACCTTATACAAAATTGCTTTACAATATAACATGCAATTTATATCATAAACTTTTTTTTTTACCAATATTAATAAGACCAAAAACTGTTTTACTTACATTTACTTCTTCAGTCCCTTCAATATCCTGACATTAGGGGGGGGGTCATGTCATATGACTGTTTTGCAGTCCCCTCACCAGTTTAAAACAGTCAGCGAAATTCTGGTTATTCTCAGTCACTACTTCTTGCACACCCTCATTTCACATGTTAACGCTATATCTTAACTGGTTGATCTTTTACAGTCTCCCTATTTATTCTCTAATTTCACAGTGTTGCTGCTCTTCTGATTATCTTCCATCTTCCAACACCAGTCTCTGGTTCAAGTCCGAAGCACTCTGGATTTTTCTAGTCAGTGCCTGTGCTTTTTTGTGTCAGTCAAACATTTTCCTTTTGAAACAATGGAAACATTTTCACTGTCAGCCTTTCTATAGACTTTGTTATTGTGAGAAGAAATAGAAGCAGAGTCCCCTTCTATTTGTAGGCATGCTCTTTTTTTGGTTGAACTTTATTTCCTCCTAGGTTGTTGTTCTAGGTTGTTCTGCTTACAAAAATGACTGTGATCCCACAGGGGAAAAATAGTCTAAAAACAGGTGGGTACAACAACTTGAATCTCATACCTACCTCTCAGAGTTAAAGCTTTTTCTATTTTTTCCAGCATTTTGTTATTTGTATATGTTTGTTCAGTGTTTCACTTAGTATAAATGCTTCTGAGTGCATTTGATTTATTTTTCTTCTATATTACTGGAAGCCATTTCATGTAACAAAACCAAAAATTAATCTGCTTTTTTGCTAAACAGCTGCAAGATTTTACCCAGCCAGATGTTTTTCTTTTCCTTTTCTTGTTGATTTTGTGTTACTTTCTTCAAATATCGTCTTTGCTGGCATGCAGCCTGTGTAATTAGGAGACAATAATACCCAAATGGATAGTTTTTCTGGTTTTTTTTCTGCACTGGGAGAGCTCTAATCAACATGCTGATCAGTGTGTAGCCATCTTGGAAGTCCTACACATCCACCCCTTTAACTTTTCACTCTGCTCTTTCTGTCAACCCCATTGTTAATTCAAAGCTTGTCCTTGCCCTGTTTTTACCTTTATCTTATGCTCTTACAGAGCATACAGCTTTTTTCTGCTTTGCAAAGATCGTTTTAATTCAGTTTAAAATAAGGCCCTAAAAAGACTAACAATGAGAAGGTATTTCATTATTCTAGATGAGACTGGGTGGCGTACATGTTGACATTTGATGCTCATGCCTTGGCAGGGTGTCTTATTTTTCCTTACTGATCTTGAATTAAAAATGAACTTGACAGAAGTAGTTTCTCTTGGGAGATTCAAAGGAAAAAGTCATAAGCTGTGGATGGTTTTACAGAAAGATAAATGGTGGGAAAATCAGGTTAAATTCCCCTTAATGTCATGGAGGGAAAAAGTGTTTCTAAAATAATGTCATTAAAATTTTAATTTTAGAAAAGGCTCTTGTGTGTACCAGTCAAGAAATAAACTTATGATGCATTAAAATAAAAGACAGACCCCTCTCTGTCCCATATTTGTGTTGTTAGTGAAAGATAAAAGAAGGGCAGGAGGTGCTATCCCCGTATCTTAAGGAAAACATAAAATAAAGGGGTTCAAGTAAATGAGAAGTATCTGTACTGTTGTATTTTCCTAGCTAAGTTAGGCTGGCAGGTTTGTATCACTATATCCGTGGAGGCTCTGGGCAAAAATATTCATACTAAGAAGCATACATGCATAGAGTGTAGTATAAATCCCTTTTGTGTTGCAGTAACTTAGCTCACTCCCCAGCAGCTGTAGGTGTTTTCTTTTTTTCTCACTTTCTTTTTTAACATTTTGTCAATTTATATTGCATCCCAAGTCCTTGCAGGCAAACTCCAGGCACATTAAGTATACAGCATTTAAAAGTTAGTATCTCAATTTCTTCTAAAATGTTAAGTCCTAGTATGAAATTGCATTAAAGCTGTCCTCCACAAAATTATCTATGTTAAAGGTAGTAAATGAAATTACTACTGATTTATGCTGTATAATCAACAAAAATATCAAAAAGATTTTGTCAGGGAGGACTTTTCAAGACAGCTGCACATTGATCAACAGCTTAACTTCAGCTCCCCTAGTGTGAAAAAAAACAGAATCTGAAAGACAAGTGCCAGGAACTTTGTCACTTTTGGCAAATTTAGTTAATGGCTAGTAAGTACACTGCTTGGTTGCCAGCAAAAAAAAAAAAGAAAAAAGAAAAAAAAAGAGATCCTGAAAGAAAATCAGCTAAAAAAAGGTGAAGAGAAAACACTAACTGGGAAGAATCCTGCAGCTGTTCAGCAAAAAGCAGTTCAAGCTCCTGCTTTGGTGCAAGACCTGGCTTACAGTCATCTAGCGGAAAAAATAAGTCAAATGTGCTCAGAACTGATTAAAATAAATGAAATATCAGTAAGAGTATATCAACTCAAATAATAAAAAGCTAGGAAAATGGAAGAAGTTTTCAGCAGATATTCAGATGAGCTGATAAAACTGCAAAAATCAGAGGTCAAAGTAAAGAAATAGCTGGCTGAGCATGAGACTACCTAAGAGGAAGTGTTCCAAAAAATAGTAGAATTACAGGACAGAGCACAAATATCTGATATTTTCTGCTTACTAGAGAAGCCAGGAGGACCAGACTGTGTATTAATTTTATGAGGGCACAGATAAACAACTGGACTGGTATTCCACAGCAGTAATAATGACCCCAAAAAGTCAGCAACACAAACATTAATAGTGCATGCACAAGGAAAAATCATTGCTGCATGCAAACCAACACATATTTTTTGCAGGGTGGCAAGTCCCCTGTACCCCTACACCCCATGCTAATTATATATACTAACTAAGAGATTGTACAGTCCCTGGGGAAGTGAAGTATTCCCTGTTTATGTCAACCAAAGTGAATTGTGTGTGTGTGTGTGTGTGTGTGTGTGTGTGTGTGTGTGTGTGTGTGTGTGTGTGTGTGTGTGTGTAATACTGTCAGTGTAATTATGGTCAAGACCATAACATCGAGGTTTTGAAACTTCAAACCATTTAAATGGAGATCAGCGTATAGCAAAGAATGGTATATTTACTGTTTTCATCACTGTAATGTGATCTTGGAGTTGGTATATTTAATTAGCAGGACGTGTGAGGGTCTCCTGCAAAAATTAAAAAAAAAAGATTTTTTTTTTTGTTTTTTATTTTGTATTTTTTTTTTTACATTTCGAAGTTTCAAAACTTTGATCTTATGGCCTTGACCATAAGAAAGGCGACGTTTTGAAACTTCAAAATTTAGAAGTAGACCCATTTTGTGTGTGTGTGTGTGTGTGTGTGTGTGTGTGTGTGTGTGTGTGTGTGTGTGTACGTGCCTCAGAGGAATGGAGCCCTAACTGTGACCCCAGCAGTGGAGGGGCAGGGAAGGAGAGAAATTAATTTGTGTTGCCTGTTTGCCTCTTCTGGGGGAGGAGCAGTTTGGGAGCTTATTGAGCACATGGAGTACCAAGAGTTTTCTGTTGGAGACTAGGGGAATCACTACTTATGTGTGAGGGATAGAGGGCAGAGCCCCTAGTGAAAATGGGGGGGTGGCCAGTACAATCAGTCTGTCACACACCCTCTTCCCTTCAAAACCAAGCATGCACAGGGGATAGGGCTCAGGTAAAAACCCAAACCATCTCTGATAACTGCTTAAATGACCGCCTGTCTTAGACAACCTTTGCATCTGTGATGGGAAATGAATGGGCTGATTGATCGAGAGGGGCTGATAATTATCAGGAAGTAGAGATAAAAATATGGCAAGAAAGGTGTCAAGTGTTTGGAAGTCATACTCATTTTCATAAATTACCATAAATGTATGAGTATCCCAGAGGGGTCTGGAATTTACTGGAGAGAACTGGCA
Source organism: Protopterus annectens (assembly GCF_019279795.1). Classification (NCBI taxonomy): domain Eukaryota; kingdom Metazoa; phylum Chordata; order Ceratodontiformes; family Protopteridae; genus Protopterus; species Protopterus annectens. Next base: position 1,161,606,193 of record NC_056747.1, on the reverse strand, counting down.
AAGGAGCCAAGATATTATGAGCAAGTAACTAGGGAAGAAAAGGTAATAGAATGTGAGGAGGCCAAGAAGACATTTAGACTTGGGCGAGAGACTGCCTTCCCTATCAGGGACTGATATATCAGAGTATAGGCAAAGAGAAAGGGATGAGGGAATCCTAAGTGAAAGACCAGCACTGGTAGAGTTTTTGTTAAATCCAAAACTGAAACTACTGTTTAAAAGGGATAATTAGTACAGCATATAAAATATTGCACGATAACTTTAGGAATCAATCAGAGGAGGTTAGAAAAGAGTTGATAAGTAATTCACAAGGAAACAAATGGGGATCATATGTATGGCTCCCAGATATGCAACAAAGTCTAAAAGATTTAGGATTTTTGCCTGGACGTGTTTGCATAGGTACTTTTATACCTTAAGCCAGACTCCAAAGAATTTTTCCTCAGGTAGATGGCAAATGTTGGAGGTATGATGGTAAGAAAGAGGTAACTGAGAACATGTTTTAGGAGTGTAATGAGTTGGCAGACTAAAAATTCCCTAGAGAGTACTCTTAGAAATATTAGGTGAGCAAATGGGTGTAACTAAGGAAATGATTTTTTGAGCTGGGATACAGGATCTGAATTGCCTAGACATAGTAAGGCCTTGTTAAGTTTAATTCTGGTGGCTGCCAACAAAGTTATTAGAAAATTGAAATCAAAGTATAAACCAACTGTATTTGAAGTATTGAAAATTTTAACAGATAAAAGAACTGGAAGTGTGATCTTTAGAAAAGGGTAGGAGCAAATTACATAGACAAAATGGAAATTGCGGTTAACAATACATACAGAATCATGTTTTGGAGGCGAAGTAAGGTGCAAGGGAATTTGGGAATTGAGCAGTTTATATAATGTTAGTATGTGGTGTGTATTGTATTTAAATGGAAAATGTTAAAATGGTTTGTTTTCTTTTCTGTTAGTGTATGTTTGCCTATGTCTTAAGTGATAATTTGTTTAAAAAATTATGCAGTGTTGGATTGAAGATAATTATACAAAAAAGAATATACGTGATGTATAATGTTTGTAACTGGGAACATGTTATTATGTTTTGTTTTTATTTTATATAAATGTATATTTGCCTAAAAACAGTATTGCATATCCTAATTAATACAGCTGTATGAGAAAAAAAGTATGACTGTCCCTGTTAATGCGCACTACACCCATTAGCTATTACTGATAATTTGTACTTCTTGACATTATCACACTAAACTTTGTTATTTGAAGTGTTCAGAGTAATATTGGAAGTCTTGGCTGGAATTTAAAAAAAGTTTACTGCTGACAGTAAGCCCTTTTTACCACTGTTGGTAACCATTTGCTATTCATAGACAGTCCTACTACATTGCTGTAACATGAGGAAGTGCACCACTGCATTGTACTGTCTCTGTGACCTACCGCAAATGCTAATGAGGCATTTGACGGGAGCAGCCTATGCTAATTAGCCATGTGATTGCCTTTGGAAATGCCTGCAGACTGACATTTTCGCAGCAAAATGATTCAGAGAATTGCTTATCTGTGTACGTTAGCTCAGCCCACCATGTTGATTTTATTCCCATTTGATAACCCACTAGGTGAACTTATCCACTGGCCATTTTCAGTCATAACCCATGTACTTTAAGAGGTATAAAATACAAAAGAAACTATAAAACAAGTAAATATTAAATACATGCAGTTTTAACATTGTACAATTAACTGTTTGAATAAAATAGTAAGTTTATGTACATATGTACAGGTATGTACAATGCACATGGTAGAAATGCAACAATAGTAAGATAACATATTGATGCAACAAAGTGTACACAAAGTAAGTGTCTGTGACGGATGCATTACCCATTTCCTTGAAAGCATTTACAAGCAGATTCAAAATGTAAGTGTTCTTTAAGGGCTTTTTAAAAAAGTTTTAATGGAATCTTGGTTTTTGATATCTTTAGGCAAGTGGTTCAAGGTTACTGGTCCCAGTCTTGAAAGGCCAACACTGTGGCATGGAGGGATAAAGTCTTAACTATGGCCCAGGCAACCTGGGTTTGATAGCTGCTCGAGTGTCTGAGGTACTGGCAGAGAGGGGAGGACGTGCCTGAACAGGGAGGAGGGAGTTCGACTCAGATGATCCCTGAGGAGAGGGGAGGTCCACAGAGGTGAGTAGCTCTCCGATGTTGTCAGTGAGTGCAGGGGTGAGGAAATAAGGGTAGGACATTATACTGTGGTGGTGGTGCTGCGGTAGCTTTGTCGCCTCACAATTAGACGTTGCCCGTTCGATTCCCAGAGCGTCTTCTGTTTGTCGACATGCGTGAATGGGCATTCCTTCGCTGAAGGTTGTGCGTTAGGCCCGGCAAGCCAGTACGTAAAAATCTACTGCCAATCATTAGCGGACCAGAGTTCCGCTGTGGTGACCCCTAACTGGGAAAAGCCGAAAGACCCAAGACATTATAACCCCCTACAGCAGTAGAAGCAGTTGCTGGCACCCCCCCCCCCCCCCAGGATGCCCTTAAAACCTTTGCTGTTCCCAGTTTAGTAGAACTCCAGCAACGAAGGAGAACAGGTAGACCCTGAGATGGACAAGGGCACTGGGGCAGATGGAATGAATGAAGCAGCAAGAGGAGAAAAAGTCTGTTTCCATCAAAGTGTGTTTTAGTTGTGCATGTTATAGATAAGCAGTTTTCTTTTGGTTTCTAAGCTCATATAAAGCCTCTTGAATAAGAAGTTTCCTTTTCAGTGGTGAACAGTATGCTTGTTTTAAAACTTTGAAGATCAGTAAGCTAAGAAAAAATATAGCCATATTGTTCACTGAGTTTACGGTGAGGGGGTGCTAACTAGCTTTTTGAGTCCCAGGACCTTTGTATTTTAATAAGCAGGCTTACCAGCTAAAATCTACAGATTTTAGTAAACATGGGCAAAAGTTCATGTTCATTCATTGCTTTCAGAGGGTGAGATTGTGTTAGAGGTATGTGCAGGAAAGTTTAGCATACAGTTGGTGGTGGGGTGTGTGTACATTTGTTTATGTGTGTGTCTGCATGTGTTAGCAGAGGGATGAGTGGTTTTAAGTGTGTGTGTGTGTGTGTGTGTGTGTGTGTGTGTGTGTGTGTGTGTGTGTGTGTGTGTGTGTGTGTGAGTGTCTGCCTGGGTGGTCACCCCCCCCCACTGGGAGTGTGTGTGTGTGTGTTGTCTCTAAACCCCCATACACTAACAAGCAAATCCTGCAGTATTGGAGGGAACACTAGACACCAGGGATACCAAAAAAGTTGGTAGAAGGGAAAAGCTTGACACCCCTTACCTTTGGCACAAAAAACAGCTCCTTAGCAGTGTTTTAGTCCTCTGTTCTATCACCAGACACCAGTTATACTCTTAATGTGTTACCTTAAAGTACTGAATAAAAAAAGGTAAAGTAAAACAGGGGAAGGGGTAGTTTTGAATCCTGCACCCTTGGCTCAGAAAGTAGCGTGTTATCAAATTAGATCCTTAATCCCCTACGACTAACTAAGGACGGCATGAATTACAGTGTATTTTTTAAACTACTTAGAAGTATGAAACTCTAGTATCTGGCATTATTGATGGACTGCACTAGTCCATGACTTACGAGGGACAAGACATGTATGAGAAGCAAAATCAAGAGTGTTCTGTATAGAATAGGACAGTGGAGAGGGATGGGGTGTGCCCATGTGGGGGGGGGGGGCATGCCTGTAGATGGCTATGCTAAGGCTTCAGAACAAAGCCGGGAGGAGCAGTGGAGTACACCAGGGAGAAGTTTTAAATTATTACATCAAGTCATTCAAAAAGTTAATAGAGCAATGGGTCTAGCATCACAATGTACTTTCTGAACAATAAGAAGAGTGAAACTCTATAATGTCTGGCATTATTGGCCTGTGTGTGTGTGTGTGTGTGTGTGTGTGTGTGTGTGTGTGTGTGTGTGTGTGTGTGTGTGTGTGTGTGTGTGTGTTGGGGGGTGCTTGTGCCAATATGTTGCTTGGGCTGCCAAAAGGTCTGTACCACAGGAAACTGCTAATTTGCACTAGTGGTTAATTTCAAGTGATTCAGACACTTTCAGATTAGCCATTAATGAGGTCTTTCCTCATTACGGCTATCATGTCTCTGAATTGCATTTTCTGCAGAAATGGACCCTTTTGGCTGCAGCTCTTACTGCCTACAGTGGAGTTCTTTTTGAGTCCCAGGGCATTTGTATTTTAACAAGCAGGCATAAGAGCATGTAATATTTCATGAATTATCAAAATGCTACGTTCAAAGTGTTGCTGAGATTTTTATTCTAACTCCACTGGCTTTTCCACTGACATAGGTATATACTAGGCTAATGACTACCAGGGTCTTTATAAGCCTAGCTGTGTAATCCAATCCAGTTGTGTCCATATGTATCATGGACGTTAGGAGGAAGTATGTTAGTTAGGATGTTTCTAGAGTTTATGGGGGGGTATGTTAGTTTCAGCATTACTCTTTGCCTCTATCAGCCAAAGATACGGTGGCCACATCCGAGGTGAATTTCTGATTTCCCATCCATTGGTCAAGGATATCCTTAAAAGGGTTAGGGATGGACTGTACTTCATATGGCTGGGGTGCCTGTTCCAGGGCATATGGATACTCAGAGATATATATCTGTCTTGCCAACATATCTTATTTATGTCACAAGCAAAATTTAATGGTTCTGATGTTGTTCATTTTGCATATGTGCAAAAGGTACATCAGAGCTGGATCTGAGCATGCCTTGTATGCCAGGCATAGATCGCTTCTCAGTAACCTGTAGGAGACAAAGTATACAGATATGGCTTTATGGTGATCTGTATAGGACAGTGTGCTTATACCCTAGATTCTCCTGGTACGGAAGCTTTCTGGACATTCTAACTGTTGGATGTGTCTGGTCAGGGTCATGTTGAAGTGGGCATTATACTCATTGATGGGTCTGATAAGGGCCAAATAAAGTGGCACTATGACTTTCTTGGAACTGGATGCCATACCCTAACTTATACCTTGGATGACATAGAATGATTATGTTACTACCCTGACATGTTTTTCAAAGGCCAGATTACTGTCTACATATGTTCCCAGATCCCTGATTACTGGGACAGCTTTCATTAGACTGGGTGGCAGTATTCCCAAAAGGCACTGTAATGCATTTCTTGTCATTGTGTTTTAATTCACAAATTTGACACCAGTCATTTGTCTGTGTTAAACCCTCATGTAAGATGTGTGTGTCCTGGGGGAAATCTGTGATATCTCCATTTGAAGTCATCTGCAAACGTTGTTATCCAGTGCCCCCTGACATTAGCCTTTACATTCAAAAAGTAGATGCCATATAGGAGCAGTTCCAGCACGGAGCCCTGAGGTACCTTGCTGGTGATCTGTCTCTTACTGGAGATGATATCACAAATCCTAACCTCACTGGTCATATTTGTGAGCCAGCTGACAGTCCAGCGAGTTATATAGAGGATTATGCCCAGTTCAGTGACTTTATTATTTTATTTATTTGTCTGCATTTACCAGGGTAGTGTACTGATCTCAGTGGACCATTTGCAGGCACCAGCTTTTGACGCCTCTTCTCTTCGACATGAGACCAGAGCCAGACCGACTACCTTAGCTCAGACTTCTGCAGATATTCTTCGTGTTTCGCTGTTGCAGTCATCACATTTGGGTTGTCTGCCTGCGGGTGGCCCTCTGCTGACCTGGGTGCCGGAGTCTTCGGATTCCTGCGTCGGATGCGGTCTCTTCTTCCATGGCGTCAAGTCGTCAGGGATATGGAGCGTGCAGCCAATGCCATTACATCAGTCTTTCTTGCCATGTGATGCCCGAAGCAGAAGCAGTTCATGAGTGCCGGTCAGCCGACTCCTCAAATTTTCATTTTCGAGTTTCAGATTCGAAGTCTTCAAAAAAGATAAGTACCCCGTTGGGGATTCTTTTTCTTGCTCCAACCGACGTCAGTAAAAGTTAACAATTGTCTTACCTGTGGAAAGCAAATACCTCATAGAGATTTTCATTCGTACTGCATCCCCTGTTTAGGCCCAGACCACGACATCCCTCGCTTTCGGTTTTTTGTTCAACCCCCGAATTATTCGTCATTGAGCTATCTTTGCAGCCAGTTACTTTTGTACTCTGTCTCAGTACTCCAAAATGGCTTTGTTAAGCCATCTGACTACCGATCTTCCGAAAAAATGTAAGGATAAAGACAGAGACATACCGCATAGGTCCAAAGCTGCCGACGCTTCCATTAAGCTAGTCGACAGTCCATCGGTACTCAGTGATACCCGCTGCCTCATATTTGCAAGCCACTACTGAGACCCATTCGGAGTCGTGTATGCCGCGAGATGCTTCTTCGACTATGGTACCTGCAGATGTCTCTAGCTTGGGTGGGTACGGAGGCGCTGTGTAGGCACCGGCTTCTGAGGGTGTATTTAGGCCTACAGACTTGCATTTTAAACAGACGCCATCGTTTTCATCCAGGCCTAAAACTCGCACCACGCCTAGAAAACAGACGACCAAACCGCAGGCTCAGACCCCATATGCCTAAAAAACAAATGCTTAGAATGGCTGAAGACCTTATTACCTTAATTAGGGGAAGCCAGCCTTCCCCCTCTAAGAGACCTAGAACTGTTTTTCCTTCAGATTCTTCTCATCAGGAATCTGATATTTCTGCTCCTTCTGATTACCAGGATTTGCCCTTATCTACCTATGAGGATTCTGATGCAGAGGATTCTTACCTCTGCTTCCCCTCCAGAAGATGTTTCTTTTGGTGAAACCTTGCACACTCTTAGGGTGCATTTCCACTTGGAAAGCCAGGATTACTCTGAATCCAAAAGGAGACCTAGGGAATTCTTACTCCTTCCTCAACACGGGCCTTTAGCTATCCCTCCTGTTCTGGACATTGTAGATGATGCTTTCTTGGAGTCTAGCCTTTCCCTAGACACTTTACCTCCAGCTCCCAGAAAACCTGACAGGTATTACAGAGTACCTGACTCTCACAAGTTCCTCTTCATGAATCCTACTGCGGATCCAGAGACCATTTCCCAAGGACCAAAAGGCATTAAGGCTACTGCTGCCAAAAATCCTACCCCTTCTGTTAGAGATTCTAGAGCCTTAGACAGGCGGGGTAAGAAGGTATACACTTCTGCTACTTTAGCCATTAGGACTTTAAATTGCCAGTTTCATATGTTGAAGTATCAGCAGCATGTTATTGGACTACTTAAACAGAAAATTATTTTAATTCTTGACTTTACTGAACATAAAGAATTACAGGATTTAATGCATTCTGCAGAACAAGTTGGTAAATTTACTTTGCAATGTGGTTTTGACGCTTTTGAAGCATCTTGCAGGGCTGCTGTCACTGGGTCTGTACTTAGAAGGCATGCTTGGCTTAAGGAACAAAACTTGCCAGATCATGTAAAGGCTAAATTACTGGATGCTCCCTTACAAACTAAGTCTACCAGAACCCTCATGAAAGACTGGGACAGGATTTGGAAAATGTGGACTAAGGCTAGGACCCCTTCTCTTCTTGAGAAATATAAAGAACTCAGAAATAAAACAAAACAAACCATCCATTATGACAAAGTAAACTTCTATGCCAATCCTCCCTCTACTCTTAAATCAGACCCAAAGAAATTCTGGAGTTCTATTAAACAGACTTTTCATCCAGGAAACCCTTCCTCTCCCAACCCATGTCCCAGTGCAACACCTGAAGACATAGCCAACAAATTTAACAATCATTTTATAAACTCAACCTCCATAATAAATTCTCTCCACCCAGAAACAACACTAGCACCCCCACAAACTCTATACCTCTTCCAAACCTTCCTAACTCCTCCTCTCTAAAAGCAGTATCAACTCTCTAAACTTAAACCTTGCTCCCTATCTGCTGACAAGCTACCCTCTTACTTCCTGCGGATTGCCTCTGAAACTCTTGCCTATCCTGTATCCATCTTAATCAACCGATCCATTTCTGAACCCTATGTCCCCACTGTATGGAAGAATTTCTTTACTCTACCCATTCATCTACCCATTCACAAAGGGGGCAACTCCCCAGACATATCCAACTTCAGACCGATTGCCATACTCTCTGCACTCTCAAAAATCAGAGAGAAATGCATTCACAAGCAGGTAATGCATTACCTTCACCAGGAAAACCTTCTCACACCCACACAGCACGGTTTCCGTCCCAAGCATAGTACAACTGTTGCACTCATATCACTCATCAACAGTCTCCCTAGCTCGTGATAACAATAAACTTGTCTCATGCCTATTCCTTGACCTTTCTAAAGCCTTTGACACTGTCTCTCACCCACTTCTTCTAGATAAACTCACTAACTTACATTTCTCTACCCCTACTATCTCCTGGTTCTCCAGCTATCTCTCTACCCGCCAGCAATCAGTTAAATGGCTCTCTGCACTATTCTCCCCTCTCACTGTATAAGTGGGAGTCCCCCAAGGGTCCATACTTGGACCACTACTCTAATATTTTCACCAACTTACTCTACTCCTCTTGTCCCTAGTCATCTCTTGTGCAATATGCTGATGACGCAACTGTTATAACCATTGCTGACACCCCAACTGACCTCCACTCAACTGCCCAGGCATCCTTCCACACTATTGAGACTTGGCTTAGCAATAAACTAATACTTAATAAAAAAAACTAAGCTCCTACTCTTCCTGCCTAAAAACACCACCACACTCAAAAGTACATTTACCATCTTATCCTGCAACAACACTATCATCTCAGCTGAATCTAATACTAAATTGCTAGGTGTTACAATAGATGATCGGCTTAAGTTTGCTCTCCATATTACTATCTCGGAAAAAAGAACTCATCAGAAACTTGGGACCCCTTTTCCGTAGCAAGAAATACTTAACTAACACTGCCCGAATAACTCTCTTACAAGCTTTATTACTCCCAACCCTCCTGTACAGCTGCCACATATTCACAAACCTAAATTCTACACTTATTTCCAAGCTTGAAACTACCTATAATAAGATCACCAGATTTGCAGCTAACCAAACCTACAAGTCACACCACTGCTTAGCATTACAGCAACTAGATTGGCTAGAATTCCCTCAGCTGCTCCAGCTATACCAACTACAAATCATCCACTCTATCCTCTATCTATCCTCCTCCTGCCCCAGCCTCTCCACTATCATATCCAAATATTCCCCTGCTAGGACGCTACGCAGCTCAAATCAAGAATTATTAGACATCTACAAACCCAAAACCAAAATAGGCTGCCTTCTCTATAACTATAACCCAGCTACATCCTGGAACCAACTTCCCTTGGAAATAAAATCCCTCCAGCATAGCAAAAATTTCAAATTAGCCACAAGGAAATACTTGAAAACAAAGTGGTCTTGCCACTGTAGCCAACCACCCTGAAACCACCATCCTTTCACCTATTTCACCACCTTACTCTTAATGCATCTGTAACACTATTCTCCTGCCTCTTCTACCTCTTCCCTTCCTCTCTCTCCAACCACTCTTAATTCTTACAGTCTCAAACCTCCTACTAGCCATTCTTACTTTCCTTTCTTGTTTCCAAACTCCTATACAACTAGATCCTACCCACTTTAAAAAAGCATCTGCCTAACTATTAACTCATTTTGCTCTAAGCAGCTTAAATAATAATGTAAATAATGTAACTAGTCACATTTTCTTCTGTTAATTGTTTAAAACTTTGTTTGTAACAACTCACATACTTGTCTGCCAGTTGTCAATACTCTGTATGATTGAATTGCCTGAGGAGCTTTTTTTCTCTCCAGGTCTCTGCTTGTAAGATCCTATAGCTGATTGTTACTACTATGTTATTAAAATTTTAATAAATTGTTTTCTAGTCCTAAGGAGCTTTTCTCCCCGGGTCTCTGCTGAAAATGAGCCAAAAGCTCAGTCAGACTAACCCAGTTAACAAATGTAAAATAAAATAAATAAATAAAATGAGTGCAGGGGCAAAAATAAGAGGATAACATCAGGGACATTCTGTCAACTAAGGGACATGTAAGAGGTGTGTGTGTGTGTCTGTCTGTCTGTGTGTCTGTCTGCGTTGGGGGTGCTTGTGCCAATATGTTGCTTGGGCTGCCAAAAGGTCCTTACCACAGGAAACTGCTAATTTGCACTAGTGGTTAATTACAAGTGATTCAGACACTTTCAGATTAGCCATTAATGAGGTCTTTCCTCATTACGGCTATCATGTCTCTGAATCGCATTTTCTGCAGAAATGGACTCTTTTGGCTGCAGCTCTTACTGCCTACAGTGGAGTTCTTTTTGAATCCCAGGGCATTTGTATTTTAACAAGCAGGCATAAGAGCATGTAATATTTCATGAATTATCAAAATGCTACGTTCAAAGTGTTGCTGAGATTTTTATTCTAACTTCACTGGCTTTTCCACTGACATAGGTATATACTAGGCTAATGACTACCAGGGTCTTTATAAGCCTAGCTGTGTAATCCAATCCAGTTGTGTCTATATGTATCATGGATGTTTATTAGGAGGAAGTATGTTAGTTAGGAAGTTTCTAGAGTTTATAGGGGTTATGTTAGTTTCAGCATTACTCTTTGCCTCTGTCTGCCAAAGATACGGTGGCCATATCTGAGGTGAATTTCTGATTTCCCATCCATTGGTCAAGGATATCCTTAAAAGGGTTAGGGATGGACTGTACTTCATATGGCTGGGGAGCCTGTTCCAGGGCATATGGATACTCAGAGATATATATCTGTCTTGCCAACATGTCTTATTTATGTCACAAGCAAAATTTAATAGTTCTGATATTGTTCATTTTGCATATGTGCAAAAGGTACATCAGAGCTGGATCTGAGCATGCCTTGTATGCCAGGCATAGATCACTTCTCAGTAACCTGTAGGAGACAAAGTATACAGATATGGCTTTATGGTGATCTGTATAGGACAGTGTGCTTATACCCTAGATTCTCCTGGTAAGGAAGCTTTCTGGACATTCTAACTGTTGGATGTGTCTGGTCAGGGTCATGTTGAAGTGGGCATTATACTCATTGATGGGTCTGATAAGGGCCAAATAAAGTGGCACTATGACTTTCTTGGAACTGGATGCACCTTGGTGACATAGAATGATTATGCTACTACCCTGACATGTTTTTCAAAGGCCAGATTACTGTCTACATATGTTCCCAGATCACTGATTACTGGGTCAGCTTTTGAGATGTCTTATCGCTGGAGTAATTACACTGGGTGGCAGTATTCCCAAAAGGCACTATAATGCATTTCTTGTCATTGTGTGTTAATTCATAAATTTGACACCAATCATTTATCTGTGTTAGACCCTCATGTAAGATGTGTGTGTCCTGGGGGAAATCTGTGATATCTCCATTTGAAGTCATCTGCAAACTTCATCATCCAATGCCCCCTGACATTAGCCTTTACATTCATAGGTAGGTACTAGGCTATTGGCCCTAGGGCCTATATAAGCCTAGCCAAAAAGACCCTGGCTTTCGCCACACAAGAATAAATATTTATTTTCGGTTTCTGAGAGCCAAACCATGTTCTCTAACTAACCTTGGTTAGATGGTCGTTATTTGCAGAGTGAGTCTATGATCAGCACCGACTGATCCTGTCCATGAGGGACATAGGTGCCACCCCCAGTATGAATTTAAGGTATCCCATTCAGTTGTGTAGGTTGTGTTTGGATAGGGTTATTGAGGAGCTCTACTTCATGTGAATTGGGAGTTTTATTCCAGAGAACTGGCAATCTCTGGGAGATATCTCTGTCTCTCCAGCATGTTCTGTTAACGTTACAGGCTAGGTTGAGATCTCTGCAGCAAGCGACTCTTGTCCAGTTTGATTTGTGGATGTGCATTTCCATTAAGGCAGGGTCAGAGACTGCTCTGTAGGCCAGGCACAAGTTGCCTGTCAGCAGCCTGTAGGATACAGAGTACAGTGACAGGGCTTTCAGTCTTTCCATGTAGGTTATGTTTTGGAGACCTTGAATTTTCTTGGTAAGAAACCTCTCTGGTCTCTCCAGCTGCTGCAAGTGTCTGGTGAGGTACATGTAAAAGGGAGCATTATACTCTATAAGTGGTCTGATGAGGGTCGAGTACAGAGGAGTTAACATCCTTAGTCTTGGATACGATGCAAAAGTTCTTCATTTCTACAGACTTAATGGATTTCCTCTCTTTAGGACTTTAATTACACTTTTCTCAAAAGTTAAAGCATTTCTCTATAAGCCATGAATGAAAAACAAAACTTTTAAAACTCTATTTACTAGCTTTATTTAACGTGAGGTACTTAAGATTCAAGCTTTTCTGTCCAAAACAAAACAAGCTTTGGTGTTTTTTTTGGAACAAAATATCTACATTGGGAGCCTCACACCACCTTTATCAGCAACTTCAATACAAGAGATCGGCGATAATCCTCGCAGGGAACAGTACTACTACTGGAAAACTGCAGACTGATCACTGGAAAACAAAGGTAGATTAACCAAAATGTTATGACTTACCGTAACCATTGCCCTCCTCAAAAAAAGATACCATGATACAACACAATATTT